>NW_026099358.1:0-243578 GCF_024542735.1 Bombus huntii
CTCTATTGTCTGAAGATAGATTCTCTATAATTTAAGTAATTTATTCGTCGAGAATTGATATATAAAGACTTAAATAATAAATTAATTGAAAAATAATTTGCGACTAGTATTGAAAATTTCAATGAAAAGCATATGTATATAGTTTACGCTTCGAGAATTATATGTATTGAGAATATGTATTTGCGCTGATTCTTTGTCCCGCTTGTTATGGCATACGTGTTATAATGATCCTCTAACAATGCTTTCAGGTATGATATTGTATACATTCATCCAGTTTTATTCGACGCCGGTGTCACGTAAAATGGATACTTGGGTTGCGAGAGAAAAGAAAGCTGAGTCGTAGCCCAACTATTAATTCTCTTTTATCGAACTTTATTATGACTTTGGCACTTACAGTAGAATAACGTTGAACAGAGAAAGGGGTGTTGTACAAGAACAGCAACTAGAACGAGAACTCCCCGGGCTGGGTGAAGTCTCGGCTTATATACACCCTGGCTTGGGGATGTTGGGGGGTTTGGTGTGGATTCCAAGGAGTCCGAAAGTCGGGGTTGGGGCCTTATCTCTGATGGGGACTAAGATGCGTCGCGGCGTTGGCGTCCGACAGTCGGGAGTCGATGTCTTTTCTCTGAGAGGTAATTGGTGTCACACCGGCAATCGTTACGTCCGTTTTCATAGGCCTTGGCATCGTGTTTTGTGGATGCGCAATGGTCCATAACGTCTTCGTGTGGCAGAGGGTAAGAACATATCGCTATTAAAAAAGAAAACGAACACGTTAAAACACGTCTAAATCATCTTTTATGTGTATTTTACTCGGAAATCATTTTATCGTGAAATTTTGTTTTCAGAGTTACCATAATTTATCTGGTAGAGTTCATAAAAATTTTTCTGAAATCAATTGCAAGCTTTTAGGAAACCAGGATTTTTCACATTTTTAAGAAGCGTTATAATTATATTGCTGATCTTTATTTTATTCGTGCGAAATTGAAAAGTACGCAAATGGCGCAAAATGCATAAAATGCGCTAAAATATACGTATATAAGAAAACAAATCTCGATTAAAATTTTATTTCCTTGATTATGTTCGTAAAACTACAAACTTGTATAAAAATACGCATTCTAGTTATAAGTGTTAAAACATTCGATCTAGTCCTTATCACATTCATGAAAACCTCCATTTAACCATTCGTTGTATCAACGAACATTCATATGCAAAACTTACCACCTACCACATCCTCCGCGTATTAATATAATCCCCTTTTATAAATTATACACTTTAGAGTGGACTGGTTGGGTCAGAGTGATATAAGCTTACAAGTTCTCGAGGAGTTCTACCGAAGTTACATTTACGTTTGCATAATTTCACCGAAAAAGATACTCTGTAGAATGACAGGTTCGTTTGTTTATGTGATCCGCGATCGCAACTATTTCAAGGGGATTTTATAAATAACCATACACACGATATTCAGTGTATTTTCGTATTCTCGTTTATTTTTGGGAGATTTGTAAAACTGTTGAACAAAATAATTGAGTAACGATTATATTTGCTGAGAAAAAGTCTTTTTCTCTGTACCCCTCCTTCTACTTCAAGCATGTAGTATTGACAATAAGATTGACAATGGCTGAAAGTAATCCAAAAGATTTTTCACCATGGTTATCGGTAACGAAAAAGATTTGAATCATCTTTAATACTTATTCGTAACTAGAATCATTTCAACTAAAATGTAAATTCTTATATTATAACTTTTTTAATTTGTTATGGCCCCTGACTACAACCTATCATTTTTATTTCTAACCTATATTTTATTTCTAACCTATAACCTATCATTCTTATTTCGTAGGAGAAGACGAATGCCGTGAAGGCGTTAGCGCGCGAACAGTGCGAAGCGGCGGTACAGCTGCAGCGTCAGCAGCAGCTGCAACAGCACCAGAACCAGCACCAGCTACAACAGCAACAACAACTACGTGGCCCGTTAACCATCCACCATGCTGGCTGCCCAACGAAAGTCGGGCCCGTGACGAACCAACTAAATACCAGCCACGCAACGCACGGCCGAGCTGCACAGTACCAACACTATCATCACCATCATCATCATCGACACGTGTCAATGTCTCCACCGCTCTTGTTGCTCTCATCGCCAGCTCCGATCGCGGCGACGCACAATCATCTGAACGTGAGCGGACACAGAAACGTGGTTACGCCACCGGATACACCAGCAGATAGATCGCCACCGAGTCCTGGAAATAAGCTAAATAGATCGCAGCATTTGCCACGGGAAGCAACCGGCAGCGTCAGTCCTGGTCTTCCGGCTGCCACATTGGATCTAAGTAGCGCAGCAACCACCAATAGTCCGCATGAATTGTCCACGTTAGTTTAGAAATTTGGTCCGAACATTATATCTTCACATAGGATTGGAGATTAATAGTTGATAGTTAATTTACACATCGATCTTTTTATTTGTAAATTGGGTCGTGGTTTAGAGTTGGTTTGTAAAAATTCGGTCCTAATTGTTAAATGATGAATATTGATTAAGAATAATAGGCATTGATGTACCAATCTTTACTTGAGCACACGCATTGGAGATTTCACTTTTATTCAGTGAAACAGCAACTTCATTACTCGCTTATTCAATACGGCAATTGCATATATTTCATGGACATTTTAACAATGTTTTGAATAATTTCTAACGGTACAATTGTGATGAAGTGAAAAAAATCGTGATAAGAAACAGAGAGAAAAGTTGCTCGTTAATGAATATTGACCAGAAATAAAGTAATTTCTAAAGAATATCCCGAAGACGTCGTAGATATTACGAAAGGAATGATTAATTTATACCCGCGTGTATCTTGCCATTACCATACTATTATTATTATTATTAATATTGTTAGTAGTACTCGATTACATTATTATTAATATTAATATTATTGCCTTATTATTATTAATGTTATGGAACCTCTAGTCCTAGGTTACTTTCGCTGCCACGAAAGGATAAGATTTTCGAATTTTTTACTATTACGTGTAATTCAAGTTTTCCTGTTGCGCATGCGCAGTAGAAAGAAAGTTAGCGGAACTCAAATCTCGAACTATAGAGAGTTGAAAAGTAGTAAAAGTAAAAAAGCACGAATAACATTTGTATTTGTGCTGGATTAAGTTTGATAATTGAAAATTGAGTTTGATGATAACATTTTTTTCGTATTCGCTTTGGTAAATATTAGTTTTATTTAAAATTGAACAAAGCATTTTATGTTTTTCAAATACGGTACATAATCGTAATATCGAATTTTGTAAACTGATAGTAAGAAACTCTATAATTCGAGACTGGAACTTTGATCAAGTTCACATTGAACGTAAACTGACTTAATTTTGTTATTTAAGCGTGTATACTATACGTGTTTGTTCCTTCTTCTCTTGTGCGCAGGCTATAGCTTAATTACTTCCAATAAACGCAGTTATATCGAATCAATGACCGATACAAATTTAGATATTAGGATTATTTAAACAAGAGATTAAAAACTAAAAAGTATTGTTTTTATACTGCATATGTACATATGCAATATGAACGACAGTTTGTGTAATAATATGTCCCCTCTTCTTAGTTTACTTTTGTATATTTTGCGACATTTGATATTAATTTTATGAGGAACGTACTTACACTTTATCTTTGTAATTAAATGTGAAATGAAAGAAAAGAAATGACATGAGAAAAGGAAATTCGATGTACGAGTATATACGAATTGACGGAATTAAAATTTAACGCTATATTTAAATAGAAGACGTGAAATATCTTGTCATCTTAAAATAACTTGATCATTCCTATTCTTTTACATAAAAACACTTTTCGACTGTAACTTAAGAAACATGTCTGCTAACGTGAAACGTGCCAGAAAAAATTAACAACTTCCATTAAATTGGCAAATTTCTCATTAATATCGTAAAACTCGCGTTTACAAAGATCAGATCAGTGTACATAATATACAAAACAAATGCAGAATATATAAATATAGCACATACGTTCTGAATTATATTCGAATTGGGCAGGGTAACCAAGTGAAAATATGTAAATTTCACGATGTGTAATGTACACTTTATCGAACTTGTAAGTAGTGTAGAAATAGAATATTTTACACGTAACAAAATATACAAACGACAATACACAAGTTAAATTATTTGTTAGATCCATGTATAACAAGCATAGTACAAAAGTGTTTTAGCTTTATGTACTGGTAATTATGAGAAATACCAACTTAATAGATGTATTTGGTATGTACCTAGTTAAGAAAACAATAAATTATTCTGAACAGATAAAGCGTTTAGTAGCTTGTAAAGTATGAATTTTCGAAAACGTAAGTATTTTATATCTAAGTAGTTAAGAAACGCGAGCAAGGGAAATCAAACAAAGGAACAAAGTTTTTTTGTTTAAAAATATTTAATTTGTTGTTCTATTATCCGAGGTTAGAAGCGATAATGTACAAAATCTGAATAAATAAGATTCCTCAATATTATTGAATTTTAATTCTAGGGTAAAGTAATATATCCGCATATTTTATTTATATACAATATGTATAAATAATGATGTGATTTGACTAATTTTGTTGAAAGAATATTTGTACTTTTTACATAAAACTTCAGTCTTTTACAAACTTTCTTGTAATTAATAAACCAGTAAAAACAATATTAATAAAATCTATTAAAATTATAAACAAACTCATAAGTTTTAATTTTAGTCCTTAAAGGTTGAAATATTTTGCCCCAATGTCGAGACACTTGTTTCAATCCAAAACATTACTATACTGAATCGATAATGTTGCATGTGCCACGAAAATGATGATAGTGTCAGATAACTTGTTGTGAAACGAAAAAGCATTGCATGTACATTTCTGTTGTTTTGTTGACCATGAGTTTGATGATCTTTTAAACTTGCCCATAGCTAAGAAATCAAACAGTATATCTAAACGAAATTAATTTCAAATTATTTTTTAGGTTCTAAGCTTTTATCTAATCTTTCAGAAGTTGCAAAATTTATTCCACAAGAGTCTTTTTTATCATAACCAAGTACACATCTTAAAACCATTTAAGTCTTCCTTAGTAATTTCTTCTTATCTTTAATAGTAACGAAAATAATTTAGATGAACGTTTTAAAATTGACACCCTGTATATTAAAAATAAAAGATATATTTTCTTCATAATTGGATAGGCTTTTTACAATGGCAATGTACAAATATCAAAATTGCAATTATACTATAACATATGTATATATATAAGCTTCACATTTAAACACAAGATTCTTTATTATATTTTTTTAATACCAATATTTTAATAATTATAACAAGGGTTTTTTAACAAGAGATGTATAACATTGTATACAAATTTTCAAAAACCTATAGATAATTTCAGTTATGCTCTTGCATCATTAATTGTTGATGGAACTCTTACCTCAATTCCATCTAGTTCCTTAGACATTACTATTTGACAGCTTAGCCGTGACCTGAAATTAAATATTATATAACTGAATATGTCAATAAATATATTTATTGCTATACAAATTAATACTAATACACAATAAGATTTCTATTTATCCATTTGAAAATCAACATTGTAAATATGCTAATTCCAACATAGATTTGTAATGATTATAGGGTCATAAATAAAAAACTATGAAAATTTATTATAATTTCAGTTTCGTAGTATTCAGAGATAGCGATTTGAAATTCTACATTGAGATGCAGATTTCGAAATACCCAATACTAACCTGTTTTTACATAAATTTAAATAGAAAAATTCACTTTATAAAATATTAAAAGGTAATAGAATTAATAATGTGAATGATTTGATACTGATTATTAATATTACTGATTATAACGTATCTATTAATTCATATGCTAAATCCAACATGTCTAATTCTTCATCTGTTGGTTTGTCAGGAAGTGCATCATAAACTTCTTTCGAAAATATTAAACAAGTTAATGTTCCTTCACAAGCACCTATATCAATTATATTTTAAGATTACAACATACTTATATAATAAAGTATCAAAAGTTAAAAATAATAAGAATATTAAACTTGATAAAAATGAAAATTTTCAAATATTTTCTACCTCAAAATTATTTATTTTAAATTAAGTAAATTATGCTTCTTTAAAACATACCATATCCACCTAAATCAATTTCATTATTTACTACTATATCTAATATAGTATCTCCTACTTTCCCTTTTGCTTTGATTCTCTCTCCACTTGCTTTAACAAACGTTATATTTACTCTGAAAATAATATTTATGAAAGATAAAAATTATTTCAATATAATTATTTTCTTTATTTTTTGTGTTTCTTCAATTAATCTTCTCTTAATTATACCTTAATTATATGTATCACTTATGATAATAGAAATAATTTAAAAATAAGATATACTTGTCTTAATAATACATAAATAAAATTCGTATATCATATATTTATAACAGTGTTATATTTTTAGTTGTTCACTGTCAATGTTGTTCTTATTAATACTATTCTATTAATACTATGTTATTTTTCTAGATGTTATACTCCTACAAAGAGAAAAATTTCTTAGACATTATTATTAGCATTATTATTTTGACACCAATTTTATATTGGAAGGCAAGTACTGAAATTCTATTAAAAAAAGAAGGAAAGCACAAGAAAATTTGTATCACTTACTCTTGTTTTTCTGAAAGTGGTTGCGTGGTCGATATTCCTCTTGTTGCCTGCAAAAAGGGCAACGTTGTGTTGCTTGTATATTTTGAATAATTTGATGCAATACCGAGAATTGATCTCGAAAATTTTTGTAATTGATTTACTAACGCCATTCCACTGTTATAAATATCATGAGTATGGGACACCCTGACCGAACACCAGATAAGTATTGCGGAAAATATCAATTGTAGATCAATTGTACTTTGTACAAAAACTTCCACGGCATTCTTCGGCTGCTATACTGGGACGTTCCTTTACTGTGATAGGTTATAAAACGATTCCTAACACAAGTGACGTATCTCTACCGGACACGTGCTCTTCGGGCCACACGTTTTATGATACAAGACCAGCAAAATGATCAATGTGTAATTTTACATATCTTACATTTTTTCCAAATGAAATATTGTTTTTATTAAACGTTTAAAACCTCAGGCAACATTTATTTCATCTGATTTCAGTTTTACAAATATATATCTATAATACATATCTGTATAAATTACGGTCTGGTTATATCAAACAGGGACCGACACTCGCTAGGGAAAACTGCCCAAAAATTGAATCGTAAAAACCAATATGAAAGACAACAAATTTCTCGTTCTGCGGAACAAATAGAAATGAGCAGAGTATCTTTATCTTTATCTGAGACATTCAAAGCGTATCACGCATACGCTAAACCTGAAGAAAACTTTCTTGTCTTCCATGTTCATTTTTCCCTTTCCATTTCCGAACGGTTTCTTCTATATTTATTTATATGTTCGTGATTGATGCTATCGACAACATACAACTAAGGGGAAATACGAATAGTAATAGATAGATGTATAATTCATTATGCAATTTTATAGAATTAAATCTTATTTATCTTCAGATATAAAAACTATATTTACCAGCTGAAACACTAACGCATATGCAGTATAATATAATCTACTTAACAATCTCGTTTTAGTTATAATATGTGATTAATTCTTTTGCTATTTCGCTATAAACAGTTTCTTGTGCATACAATATTTTTTTATAGTATTCTAATATATTGTTAGATATTGTAAAGAAAGTAAAGTACAGTTATTGAAGTTTGGGAACATTCAATGTTAACCTTGCTTCAAAAAATAATCTTTAGAATGTATGGGGAATAGATTTTTAGTATTATAGTTGGTATAATGTCATCATTGTTTACAATGTGTTAGAGTTAAAGAAATGAGACAAATTAATATTTCAGAAGCAAATTCAATATTTAAATGATGTTATTTTAAAATGGCAGATGATATGAATGTTCTTTTTATACGAGGAAATGGAAACGTATGTATGGTAATGGAAACGTAATGGTTTTAACATTATTTTAGTACAAGATCTTAGCATAATAGTAATTAACAGTATCCACTACCTTTTAGTCAATTTTTGAAAAATGACATATATGATAATTTGCAATAGTTTGATAATAAAATACTTGTATCAATATTAATAACGTATAATTTGCTATCTCAAAAGGATACAGACTCAGCCAATGATAATGTTTGGGATGATAGTGCATTAATAGAAGCATATGATAAAGCAATATATTTAGCAAAAGAAGAAGTTATCAAGCGAATGGGAATGGATGTTGGAAATTCTCAACCGAAAGAAAACCTACAAAATCTTAAGCAGCCTAAACACGCAAGTAAATTACACAAGGTTGTGATTTTGATAGAATATTACAAATTTGATACAGAATATTATTAAATATATTGATTAAGAAGCAAATTATTTTATTTTGCTATTTACTTATATTTATTTGTATACACATCTTCTCTCTATAGAAATGGATCATAGGAGCACCTTATCGTGCAATATACTCAGAGGATGGAGAAACTTATGAAGCTATAATATCAAAAATTTACGAAAACAATGGCACGTGTTGAAGTGGTTACCACTTCTAAGAAAACTCTACATCTGGTCTTTTTTAGTTTTCTCAAGCACTGAAGCCATCGACAGCGTGTAGACAAAAGACTGCGACGAAGTCAGGCCATAAACAGTAGACAGGCGACGTTGGCTTCGGGGTTTTTCAGTTATTAGGTAACACAGCTAGCGTGCGGATCTGGACCAGCTCAAATTGTATTTTTACTTATTACACTTCTATTTAAATATATTTTCTACCTTACAATTTATCCACGTGTTTTCTCTGTTTACACACCGAATAACCTCAACAGGTTATGGGCCCAGGGCTGTAAATTGCAAGGTAGCAACGTGAAATGAATAAATTGTTAAAGTGTTGTGCTTAGTAAAATAAGGGATAGTGCTAAAATGGAATCAGCAAGTGCGAAGGTCGAGATGTTACGCGGCGAAGAAAATTGGCTCCAGTGGCGTTTTGTTATGCGTACACTTTTGGAGGAAGATGACGACCTGATCAACGTGTGTGAAGAGAATTTGTGTCATCCAGGTAACAGCGCGGAGAAAGAAATCGCTCGTGGAAGATTTTTGAAAGCAGATCGATTAGCGAGAAAATTAATCGTGACCTCAGTAGGAAAGAAACCGTTGGATCTTCTTTTATGTTGCACGACAGCACATGAAATGTGGAAAAAGCTGAATACAGTATATGACATGAAGTCGGATGAGAATTTAAATATGGTCCAGAAGCAGTTCTTCGATTTTAAATGGGAAGAATCTGAAAATGTCTCTTACAACCTATCAAAGTTGGAACTCATAGCGGCGAAGATGAAAGTCCTTGGGAGTGAAATTGGCGAGAAAATGCTGATAACACGCATTTTATCGGTGTTACCAAACAAATTCGATCATTTTCACAGTGCGTGGGATTCCGTGGAAGAAGAAAAGAAGACCTTAGACAGGCTTAGTACCAGGCTGATGACGGAAGAAATTAGATGGAAGAAAGACGACCAGGAAACATCGGTGGCACTGGTAACAAAAGGTAATAATTATAAAAGGGAACAGCAGAAGCAGTCAAGTAAACGTGAATACGAGAAACAAGGACCAAGTTGCTTTAACTGTGGAAAAGTTGGCCATCTAAAGAAGGATTGCTTTAGATGCTTTATATGCAAAAGGAAAGGCCACACTAGCAAAAACTGTTTTAAAAATAACAAAAGAAGCAACAATAGAGACAACCAGGAACCTAGAAACCAAAATCGGGATCACAGCGGAATTGGTCTATTAGGAAGTACCTCAGCGATACAAACGGCAAACGCTGATGTTTGGATAATCGACTCAGGAGCTACGGATCACATGACAGGACGACGGGAATGGTTCAGCGTTTTCGAAGAATTCGATAACACGGTGAAAATAGAGATCGGCGATGGTCCGTTCATGGATGCGTGCGGCAAAGGAAAAATCAGAGTAGAGACTTTTGTGGACGGCAAATGGGTAACATGTACAATGAACGATGTTCTATACGTACCAGGTATGAAAAGAAATCTGTTTTCGATTAGATCTGTCGCAAGAAGAGGCATAGATTTTTGTATTTCAAAGGAAGGGACCAATTGCATATTTTTACAAAATCAGAAAATAATAGCAAGAGGTTCTGTTATCGGAAATTTGTATAAAGTAGATATGCGAGTTATCATACCGTCAGTTTGTAATTTTAGCAATAGAGCGGAGTCAAACGCGGACACATTGCAGTTATGGCACGAACGGCTATGTCATCAGAACATCAGACATGTTAAAGAATTCTTAAAGAATTCAAATATGAAAGTTGTAGAGGACAATAACTTTTTCTGTGAAGGTTGCGCGTACGGGAAACAGCATAGATCGAGTTTTCACGAGAAAATCAATCGGGCGACTAAACCTCGCGAAATTATTTATACGGATGTATGTGGACCTATGAAAGTCGAGTCATTAGGCAAGAAACTGTATTTTCTGACATTTAAAGATGATTTTTCAAAATTCACAAAGATTTACTTCTTACGACGTAAGTCAGAAGTAATTGAAAAACTAAAAACCTTTTGCCTAGAAGTTGAAAATCAATTTAAGGATAAAATTAAAGAAATTCATAGTGATGGAGGGAAAGAATTCCAAAATAAAGAAGTCAAAGAATTTTTAAGAAGTCAGGGAATTAGACACACGATTAACGTCCCATACACTCCTGAACAGAATGGTGTCGCAGAAAGGGAAAATAGAACAATAGTAGAGGCAGGTCGGTCGATGCTATATTCGAAACCAAATCTACCGCTGTTCTTATGGGCCGAAGCCATGAACACAGCAGTACATGTCATAAATAAGACGAGGCCGACAAGACAAGATAAGAAAACACCATATGAACTGTGGTACGGGAAACCGCCGAATTTAGAAAAGTTTAGGGTTTTCGGTACTGAGTGCTTTGCTCACATACCTGCGGAGAAAAGGACAAAACTTGACAAAAAGGCTAACAAAGGATATTTGGTAGGCTATTAGATGACGGACGAGGGTATCGAGTGTACGTGCCAACAGTAAAAAATGTAATATTAAGCCGTGACGTAATATTTAAGCCTGAACTAGAAAATGCGAAATTCGTAAAATTAAGTTTACCGAAAATTGTCGAGCGCGAAGATGTGAGTGCGCAGAGCGATAGAGCATGTACGTATGAAAGTGCAGAGAGTGAACATGAAAAACAACCTCATGGAACTAGCGACAATATGAGACAATTGAGAGATAGAGATAAGATCAAACGAACCGATTTTTATGGTTACCCAGTAACGTACGTGGCGGAAAAATTACCGGTGGATTTTAACGAAGCGATGAGATCCGAAAAGAAAGAGTTATGGGAAACAGCTATGAATGATGAAATGAAATCGCACCATGAAAATAAGACGTGGATATTTGTAGAAAAACCTAAAGATCAGAAGGTACTTAGCAATAGGTGGGTTTTAACGATAAAGCTAAATCCGGACAACTCGGAACGATACAAAGCGCGACTTGTAATAAGAGGGTGTTCACAGAAAGAAGGCATAGATTATAAGGAAACATATAGTCCCGTTGCTCGGTTTGACACAATTAGATTAATGCTCAGTATTGCAGCCAAAAATAATTTACACCTCGGACAGTTCGACATTAAAACCGCATTCTTATATGGAAGTCTGAAAGAAGATATTTATATGAAACAACCTAAAGGTTATGATGATGGTACAAATCGGGTTTGTAAATTGCTAAAAAGCCTATATGGCTTAAAGCAGTCTCCAAGATGTTGGACGGAACGTTTCACAAAATTTATCTCGAACTTAAAATTTTATCAGAGTAACGCAGATCCTTGTTTTTATATTTATACAGAAGACGACAAATTAATGTTGATGACCATATACGTAGACGATGGACTGGTAGCAGCTTCAGACGAATCTTTAATTGATAAATTCTTCGATGATTTAAATAAAGAATTCAAAATTACGAGTTCGAAAGAAGTAAAGAGTTTTCTTGGACTTGAAATTAATAGATTAGAAGATGGTTCAATATTCATTCATCAGAGTAGGTATATCGAAAACATATTGGAAAAATTTAATATGAATGAGGCAAACAGTGTTTCTACACCTATCGAGACTAATTGGAACGAAAGTAACATAGGCGATAATGATTGTAACGCACCATACAGAGAAGCCGTAGGGAACTTAATGTTTTTACAAACCGTAAGTAGGCCAGATATTAGTTTTGCAATAAATATAGCGGCGAGACACTTAGAGAATCCAAACCAGTATCAATGGAAATTAGTCAAACGAATTTTGCGCTACATAAAAGGGACCGCAGACATGGGACTCTTATATACAAAAGCAGGCAGTCTCGAAACCTTTAGCGACGCTGATGTCACGTAAAATAACAAAATAAAAAAAGGAATTTGAGGTAAAAAATAAAAAAAGAAAACTTTATTTTTTTTCTAACATCAATACACTTTACAATTTACTTCCGAACTCTAGGCGTGACTTTCTAAGACTGACTCTTATGATTTTACTTTCGATCGGATCCGATTACTTTCTTTTGTCATCCCTCAACATCCCCACCGTCCATGCATTTGCTAGGCGTCCGCGATCGTTGCCACGTGCTCTTTCTTCTAGAACCTTCGGTGGAAGGACCGTTGGGATGTTGATGGTTCATTAGGCACTTCAGCGATATACATTGTCGCCGAGTGCCGCCACATCTTTATCTCTATCGTCAGTCCGTCGGATTTGAAGTATGCCGGTCGTGACATACCCCCCTGGTTAGATTGATCTTGGTCCTCTAAGATCGTAGTAGAATGGAATTATTTAAATGTAGATCAAAGGATATGTTTATGCTTTTTTTTCAGGAATCGCTATGAATTGATTTTCTGCATGTTATGGTACAAAAGTTATTTCGTTAATCTTAAATATAGCAATTTTACAATATTTGTTAGTGTTCGAGAAGCTAATATTTTCAGAGGCGTAATCATGTTGTAGTTTTCGATCGTGAATTGGTTGGGTTTGTTTACAAAGCGTAATTCCTATCCCGTGAATTTAAGGCAACTAATTAAGGGTATTGTTACTAGTGCTAGGGTCAGCATTATCCTGAAAAAAGTACGCTTTCAATCGGTTACCATGTATCTTTTTCTTAGCATTGTCGATAGAAATAATGTAATAAGGAGTTTTCACATCGTTAATTCTGTAGGGTCCTAACCATTCAATGTCCAACTTATCTCTTTTATGGTCGTTGTGAATTAAAACAAAGTCTCCTTTCCTAAACACAGTCTGAGTTTTAACAATCTTTCTTTCTTGGTCTCGCTTGTATCGTTGCTTATTCTGAATAAGTGTTTTGTGAGCTGTTTCCCAATATTTATTCAACTGTTTTTGCCAAAGTGAGTACATATCATCATAGGTAAGTGTGGGAAATTTGGATATTGCGGAAGGTAAGTTAGCTTTTCGCCCAAAGGTCAATTCAAAGGGAGAGAATCCTGTTCCTTCATGTTTCGCGGTGTTGTACCCTAAACAAATGAAATTAAGTACTTCATCCCATTCTTTGTCATTGTCGTGTAATGCAGTACGAATTAAATCTTTAACTGAGGCATGCGTTCTTTCGAGGGATCCGTTACTTTGTGGGTGAAATGAAGTTGTTTTGATGTGTTTGATTTTAAAAGCTTCTTCAAATTTCGTCATTAAATCACTAACAAAATTTTGTCCCTGATCTGTTAGGATCGTTTTTGGTGCCGAAAATATGTAAATATAGTGTTCAATAAGCGCGTTAATTATGGATTCAGTTCGTTGCGTTTTAAGGGGAACTAGTATCAGATATTTCGTAAGTTCATCGTGTATTGAAAGTATGTATTGGTTTCCGCGTTTGGTTTTCGTCATCGGTCCTATGATGTCCATAGCGATTTTGTCGTTAGGGTTAAGTGGCGTGTCTGAGATTTGTGGGGATTCTTTGGGTCTGATACGTGTTAGTTTCTCCTTTTGACATGTGTCGCATGTTTTCACAAAGTTTTCTACTCTTTCTAAAAGTCCGGAAATTTTGAATTTATCCTTGATCCGTTGATACGTTTTCTGTATCCCTAAATGTCCTACGGTGTCGTTATGGTTTTCCTTTATTGCTTGTATTATTTCGTTTTCGTCTAGTTTTAAGATGGGATTAGGTGCATAAGTAATTTTCTTGTACGTGTCGTTAAAATATATTAGCATGAGTTTAATCTGTGTTTTCTCTAATTCAGTGAAGTCGTTATTTCCTATGCCGATTTTTGTTGTATCTTTAAGAATTTTGTAAAGTCTTCTGATCCAAAGTGTCTCGTCGTATTCTCCTAAGTCGTTTCGAGTTAATTGGTAAAATGTTTGGTCATTTGGTTTAATTTCTAAGAGTTTCGGATTCTCGTTGTTGTCTTTCCATGCGTTGAATGAATTAGTGTGATCAATTACTAGGTCGAGGTTAACTACTTCGTCGCGAGTTAGTGCGTGAACTCTAGATAAAGCGTCTGCAGCTGTGTTATCTTTACCCTTTGTATATTCGATTTCATAGTCATATTCTTCGAGTCTAAGTCTCCAACGAATCAGTCTGCTAGAAGGGTCTTTGCAATTGTGTAGCCACTTAAGAGCTTGGTGGTCGGTTCGAATAATGAAGCGTCGTCCTAACAAATATTGTCTTAATCTTTTCACGGCCCATACGATGGCTAAGAGTTCCTTTTCTGTCGTGGTATAGTTTCGTTCGGGTGGATTCAGTGTTCTTGAAATGTAACAACAAGGATGACCGTCTTGCGACAGTATTGCTCCTAGTCCTTCGTTACTTGCGTCGGTAGTTAAGGTAAAGGTTTTGTTAAAGTCAGGATAAGCTAATATTGGGAAATTACAGAGTTTGTCTTTTAAAGTATCAAAGCTAATCTGGTGTTTGTCAGTCCAATGGAATGGTGTGTCCTTTTTTGTTAAGTCTGTAAGGCTTTTCGCGATTTTGGAAAAGTTTCGAATAAATTTGCGATAATAACCTGCTAAACCTAAGAATGATTTCACGTCCGTGGCATTGCGGGGTAATCGAAAGTTTTTTACAGCGTCTAATTTCTTGGGGTTTGGTTTGACTCCTTCGGATGAAACTACATGGCCTAAGTATTCTAATTCCGGTTTTACGAATTCACATTTGTCCGGTTGCAATTTAAGTCCTAATTCTCTGAGTCTCTGAAATACTATCGCGAGGTTTTCGTTATGTTCTTGAATCGTTTTTCCGAATATCACTATGTCATCCAAATAAACAAAGCAGTATTTTCCTACAAGTCCAGCTAAGGCTCTGTCCATTAATCTTTGAAAGGTAGCGGGTGCGTTTTTAAGTCCGAATGGCATTCGATTGAAATGAAAATGCCCTTGCGGTGTCGAAAAAGCGGTATATTTTTTAGATTTCTCGTTCATTGGAATTTGATGGAATCCTGAGGATAAATCAAGCGCCGAAAAGAATTTTGCGTTTCCTAGTTGTGTTAAAATGTCGTCTATATCAGGTAAAGGGTAAGCGTCTTGTTCTGTGAGTTCATTTAGTTTCCTGAAATCGATAACTATCCTCCATTTCTGTTTTCCTGAGGCGTCTAATTTTTTCGGAACTACCCATACCGGAGAGTTATAAGGGGATTCGGATTCTTCTATAATATTTTTCTTCAACATGTCTCCTATTTGTCGCGAAATCTCGTCACGGTGACATTCCGGTGGTCTATACGATCGTGTGTTAATAATTTTGTCTTTGGTTAACGAAATTGTGTGCTGAGTTAAATTAGTACAGGGTAAAAGATCGGTTTCTAAATTAAAGATGTCAATATAATGAAGGATAATCTTTTCGATGGATTCACGGATTGGTTTTTCAATGTGATCTGTTCTCACTAGGCTTTTTAGTTTTGATACGTTGGAAAAGTCATGAGAATTTTGAATATTGCTAGAAATTTCAACGTTTTGCTCTCCAGTGTTGATAAAACATACTTTAGTTGGTTTGCCTTCCAAATAGATTGTTTGAACTCTGTTTTCTCCAGGAGTCAAATGTATTGGTTTCTGAAATAAAATGGTTTTGTCGTTTAATCGGATTTTGTCATTGGATATTGAATAGTTATACTTCTCTAAACATGGTAGCCCAATGATTCCGTCTTCGATAATAGGGAAATTGTTCGGTACTATGTGAAAAATGTGATTTTGTCCAAAAATTCGTTTCGTTACGTATTCGTTAGTTTCGTACTTGTCTCGTCCCATAGAAAATTTTTGTTTAGGCCCTATTTGTATCGCGTTGACAGTTTTGTTACGTTTCACCAGGTTTATCCCTGCTCCTGTGTCGACCAGAAATACTCGCTCTTCGGTTCGGGTTGACAAAGGTATTGCGAGTAATCTTCCCGTGGCGATGTTGACTCGTATGTCTCGTACGGTTCGTCCATCTCCTGGTTCGATGTTGTTTCTTGTATTTCGTCCCATTCCTGGACTGCCTGGAATCCTTGCGGGTGGTCGATCGCGCTGGCTCGGTGGTAGAAAATTTTGACACTTGTTGGCAATGTGTCCCAGCTTTCCGCACTTGAAGCACTTCATCTGCATATGCTGGTTGTCGGGGCGATTACTAACCGAAGGTAAGCGATTACATGACCAATTAGGTTGTCGTTCTTCTCGCAAGTAGCGTTCTACATCGGCTGCCTTTTTTTCAGCTTCCGGAAGATTCAAGGGTTCACTGCTTAATAGTATTCGCCCTATGTCGCGTCTGAGTCCCTTTAGGTACACACGAACAGTCTTCTTCGTGATTTCTTCAGTCATAATTTTACGTGTTAGTGGTTGTGGGTACTCATTGGTTACTGCGTACAGCAAACGGTTGAGTATTCTTCTAAACCGAATATTAAAACTTTGCACTGATTCCTCGCGTCCCTGTCTCAACTCTCGTAATTGTTCTTGGTACTCATCCGAAGTCACTTGTGCTGCTAAGTTATTTCTCAGTGCGTCGTACAGATCACTGTAACACTCAATAGGAATGTTGCGAATACTTTGGGCTGCTTTCCCCACGATTTTTTCCACTTTTATTGCTTTTAGCAATAGATCTTGCTCCATACAGCGATCCTTCATACTTCTCACTTCTTTGATGAAGTCTTCAACTCCTACATCATCATCTCCGTTGAGCGTTGGGATGTAGCGTATTGCATCCTTAGCTCGTAGAGTGGGAGGAGCGGGCGAAAAATAGCCTCTTTCTTCCACCTCGGGTTGTTCGCTGTCGAGGTGGACAGGTGGGGTGTCTGAAGCTGCTAACCCTGACAGTTTGCGTGCTTTTGCCATATTCACAGTACGATTGATTGCTGTCGACGCACTTTCATTGTCTTCGGTGATAATGGAAGCAAATTCATCGGTCGCAGGGGATCCGAACCCAGTCCGTAGCGCTGCGACGGTTTTCCCGAGATTCTCGATTTCTGCTGCCCTGTGTCTGTTCTCTTCGTCATTTTGCATAGACAAATGTAACATTTCCTCTCGTAAAAGGGCAATGTTCTCGTTCTGTTTTTGAATACTGTCCCATATTGCTCGCAACATTGGGTCAGTTGAGGTTGAAGTTTGAGATTCGTTTGCCTTAGACATTATTGCGCTGATTTATAATTTTCAGACGAAGACGAGTCTTGGCTACTGAAGCTAAATTTTCTTTCACGGTAACGTACACAGGAATTCAGTTTACCTTTTATTGTTACTTCACTTGGTTCGTGATAGTTACTTTGTTGTTGCGGATGACCGTAGTCCCAAATAATTCGATCTTCCGTAGATGATGAATGTCTTTTGGTTTCCGAACAAACACTTTTCACTATCCTGGCAGGATCGCCAAAATGTCACGTAAAATAACAAAATAAAAAAAGGAATTTGAGGTAAAAAATAAAAAAAGAAAACTTTATTTTTTTTCTAACATCAATACACTTTACAATTTACTTCCGAACTCTAGGCGTGACTTTCTAAGACTGACTCTTATGATTTTACTTTCGATCGGATCCGATTACTTTCTTTTGTCATCCCTCAACATCCCCACCGTCCATGCATTTGCTAGGCGTCCGCGATCGTTGCCACGTGCTCTTTCTTCTAGAACCTTCGGTGGAAGGACCGTTGGGATGTTGATGGTTCATTAGGCACTTCAGCGATATACATTGTCGCCGAGTGCCGCCACATCTTTATCTCTATCGTCAGTCCGTCGGATTTGAAGTATGCCGGTCGTGACACTGACTATGCAGGCGACAAAGAAACAAAAAAGTCGACATCAGGCGTTGTATGTAAGTATGCGAATGCGGCCATCACATGGCAATGTAAGCGACAACAATGTATAGCTTTATCTACGACCGAAGCTGAATATGTCAGTGCAGCCTCAGGAGTGAAAGAAATTATGTGGCTAAAGAAAATATTTCTTGAATGTAAATTAGAGATCCTTAAGTATATGCTATGTGTAGACAATACTAGTGCCGTGAAATTAATTAAGAATCCAGAATTCCATCAAAGAAGTAAGCATATTGACGTAAGATATCATTTTTTGCGAGATTTATACAATAGAGGCGAAATTGATATAACGTATGTAACAAGCGAAGAGCAATTGGCGGATATATGTACAAAGGCATTGCCAAAACCGAGATTTGAATATTTAAGGAAAAAGTTAGGTTTGAAAAGTAAAAAAGATATTAAGATGTAATTGTTTGTAAACATGTAGAGTTTTTAGGGAGGGTGTCGAAGTGATTATTACTTCTCAAACAAAAAGAGGAAAAACTCTACATGATCTGTTTAGTCTTCTAGTTTTTTTTTTTGTGTAATAAATTAATTTGTATGGAAAAGAGAAAGGCGGCTGGCAAATGTACTTGAGAAGGCATTGACAAATTAATTTTCAGATATTTACGACAAGAGTTAGAAAATATTAAGAGATAATTTGTAAATTTGAGATAATTGTTTGTAGGGATGTAGAGTTTTAGGGAGGGTGTTGAAGTTCACTTCTAAGAAAACTCTACATCTGGTCTTTTTTAGTTTTCTCAAGCACTGAAGCCATCGACAGCGTGTAGACAAAAGACTGCGACGAAGTCAGGCCATAAACAGTAGACAGGCGACGTTGGCTTCGGGGTTTTTCAGTTATTAGGTAACACAGCTAGCGTGCGGATCTGGACCAGCTCAAATTGTATTTTTACTTATTACACTTCTATTTAAATATATTTTCTACCTTACAATTTATCCACGTGTTTTCTCTGTTTACACACCGAATAACCTCAACAGCACGTGTGTTGTAAAATTTGTAGGTAATACCTTTAGCATGATGGTTATGTCAATTAAGAAATGTACTAAAAATACATATATATATGAAGTAAAGGCTTTCGCATAGTCTATCACAGTGTCATTCAGCAGGTCCTTAACTGGGCAGGAGTACCTGTCAATGTCTATGGGGAGACCCGTGGGATATAGGGTCATGAACCATAAACATGCATGTTACTTATTGTTCATTATTAGCTGCTTGGAATATAATTCTCCTCATTAGACGAGTGATTATTACTACATATATCAAGGCAAACATTTATACATATACATTTATGCACGGGAAATTCTAATACATTGCCTGTAAGGACAGTAACCGAATGGCACTCAGTCATTCTATTAAATGACAAAAATTTCTTTTACTCTGTGTTTAGGCTATGGTAATACACAGAAAGTCGAGTTGAGTTCTCTTTTAGAATCAGAAGGTTTGCAAAGTCAAATAGGACAACAAAAGAAAGCTTTGGAAGAGAAATTCAATGAAGAGAACGATGAGACTTGTGAGACTAATTTTTCTACAAATGTAAATTCGAAAAAATATAATGTAGAAAAAATGGATTGTGACTCTGAAGAAGCAAATGCGTATAAACATCACTTCATACCGGGACCATCTTTCAATTCGATGACTGATATAATGCCACCTGCACCTCCTTTACCATCACAATTAATGGCCAAGTAAGTACAATTTAAAAATTCTAATGGAATGCTGAATACTTCTAATATTAATAAGTAATTTGGAATAAGTTTAACATTTTATTTGGAAAAAAAATACGAAATTTTAATAAAATGTACTAGATTACCAGATAATGATACAGACGCACTTTCAAGTATGTTGATGTCATGGTATATTAGTGGTTGCATGGTATATTACACAGGTAATTATTTCATATAAGTATTTTATTGTATATTAAATTTTCAATGGACTATGTTATTTCTTTTGTAGGTTATTACCATGGTTTGAAACAAGCAAGAAACAATCAAGAGAACAGGAAGAACTGTTGATTATATCAATTTTTTCAATAACAATATAACAATAATATAAGATATAATAAAATATAAAACTCATTGTATTTATTTACTTCAATTATTTGAAATAAAGAACAGCTTTATTTTCATATAAGACTTTAAGACTTTTTTAAAAATAATTACTAAGATAAGAAAACATAAAAAACATATTTTTGATAAAATACACTCACATATATATGTCGGGTTATCATTAGGATTTAAGGCGCGTAATGATCCTTCGTTTGAATTAGCCATTGTTTTACGAAACAGAGAATATATTTACGCGAATAAACAAGGTTTTACAAAATATTATGAATAATGAGTTTAATAAATAATAAGATTAACAAACGATAAGTTTAACTAATAATTAGATTAAAGATTAATAAGTTTAACGAACAATAAGAGGAACGAATAATATGTCTTACGAATAATGAATTTAACGTATAATGAGATTAACGATTGATAAGTTTCACGAATAATGAATTTAATTAACGCTATTAACAATGTTCCGGGGTTCAAACGAATCCACGGTCAACAGGATAACTCTTTACTATGTGTAGAATAATTTTAAACACAAACTACAATTGCTGAGACACTCGGTAAATTGCTCGATGTATCACTTTCCAAGGTGATCACACGAATGAATATCTGATGAAAATCTTTTTCGCTATACGATTGCATTTGTTTGTTATATGCTCGCTGGAAACATCGAGAAGGTTCCAATCGTTGTTGCTAGGCAATTTCTGTCAAAAGTTTGTTGTATACTCTTTGGAAACATCGAGAAAGATTCAAACGCCGTTACTAGGCAGTTTCTGTCTGGAGATTGATTCCTAATACAACGTGTGTCCCATTATATCGACATCTCTAAAGTACAATTCTATGTGATTTCTAGGGAGAACAATACAACCGATCCACACCTTCGTCAGGCAAAACGTTTATCCCGTGACCGTGGCTACGTTCGGCGACCAGTTGTCACCTCGAACCCACTTTCGCTTTCACAAATATCAAACAATTACAAATGACAATTGCTTAATTACAGTTATGATAAAATCTAGGCTAAAGCATTAGAAGGCTTCCTCAAAATTGCAAAGGGAAGGCTCCGGTTTTCCTTTCATCTCCGACATATATAATACAAGGATATAATACAACCGAACATTTTAAACTTAGCCTATAGCGCGCGCGCGCACACACATGCACACACATACGAATGATTTCTCGAACGATAATCCATTTATTTATATTTTTCAATATCTGTCCTTACGATTGCGTATTTATTTGTTCCACGTATCATATTTATCTATTTGCATAACTGTAGGTGACATTTTTTTTAACAATTTTGCTAATATTTCATAACTTTTTAATTCATATTTCAAAGTGGTAACAGGTGTTTCTTTCTTTTCAAGTCTCCTCCATATCGGGCTTATTTCTAGTAGCCACGCTTGCTTACAAAGCAATTTTATATCTGCACAAGAATATCTTTCAGTACATTTTACTATGTGGTTTACAATATCTGTATTTTCTAATAAGTGGTTGCTAAGGTATAATTTGAATATACCAAGTCGAGCAACTTCATTGGGTAATGATACGTATATTTGCTTTTCGAGACGCCTGAGTAAAGCTGCATCAATGCCCCTAATAACATATTTACAATAAATATTATCGTTCTATTATACTAATAATAATGAAGGAATACTTCAAACAACACAATAACATATTTGGAATTTGGAGAAATATTACGATATTTTCTACTTAGAAAACATTGAAATAACGTGATATACGTACCAAGGGGAATTAGTTGTAGCCAGAAGAACTACATTAGAATTCTCATTAGACACTAATCCATCCAATCTAGAAAGAAGTTCTGATCTGAATCTCTTTGCAGGTTCAGACAATATACAGTCTCCTTTATTTGTGGCGATCCAGCCAATCTCGTCGATAAAAATAATTGTAGGCGAATGACTATAGGCAAGTTCAAATAAAACCTGTTCAGTTTAACAAATGTATTATTCATTAAATATTATATTCGAAATTCCTTAAATTCATTGCCTCATCACGAATATGATATCATTTCGTTTTCCAAACAACTATTCTATTTATATATAAATGACGAAAAATAAAATCAAATCTTTTTATACCTAGAATCTCTCCTTCATAGACAAAGGAACAAAGAAACTTACATAGACAAAGCAACTTACACGTATATACTTCTCGGAATCGCCTCTCCATTTGCTGACCAATGAGCTGGCAGTTATGTTAAAAAAGGTGCAATGGCATTCTGTCGCGACTGCCTTCGCTAACTTCGTTTTCCCTGTTTTGTATATTTCTTGTAAACACGTACAGAAATGAAAAGAATACGAGTATCTTACCTGTACCAGGTGGGCCGTACAGCAAAATACCTTTCCAGGGGGAAAACGGGCCATCAAAAAAGATAGGATACTTAAGGGGATACACAACGGCCTCCTTAACAGCGGTTTTACATTCCTCTAGGCCTATAACGTCATCCCAATGTACATTTAATTTGTTTACTATGATCTCCTGTGACGATACAAAGATAAAATGGCGTCTTCTCTATATTAAGTAAGTGTTACGTAATTTGATATTTGAAGCGTTACTGAAATCACGTCATCGTCGATATACGTTGGACGGTTTATCGACGGGAATTTTATCGTTTAAAAGCTTTACGATACGTATATTAATCGAAAATAACTTACGCATGAGATGTCCTCAGCAATCTTTCGTAATTCCGGATTATCTGAATAAAGCTTTTCAACGCATTTCAATATCTTCGATTGCATGGATTGTTCCATTGGGACGTTAAATAGCTCTTCTGATGAACGTCCATCATTCTCATTGGGGAATATTGACGTCACTGTCATTGCGAGATTAATATGATTCGTATTGTCATCAGTTATCTTCTGCTGTAGATTCGTCTCTTTCACAGGCTCACTTCTCGCTTGTTTACTAACAGATTTGGCTTTTGTCTCAATACTTCTACAAACACTGGATCATATTGTAATACGATACGTTGAATACGATACGTTGAATACGTTGAATACCGTTTAATATCGTTAAATAATTTAAATTCTTACGTTTTGCTTGCATTTGTCACTTCCCTCGTCATTTCCCTTCCAGTTATTTTCTTACACAATATGGGATATTTTTGAAATTTCATCTTGTAATAATTTTCATACTCTGCAACGATAATTTCCAAATCGATGTTGTCGCAAACCCGATGTTCGGGAGATAGACGAGCTTCCCGGAATAATACATCGCTAACGTCTATATACATAAAAAAATGTAGTTTTTAATTAATTATAGTTTTTAACTAATTAAAAATATTTTTCGCAATGACTGAACACTATAAGATAACCATCAAACAACTGTTTTATCTCTAGGTAAGACAGGCAAAAGAATGTATTTACTATATAAATCCTCGAAGATAATTTCTTGTCTTCTGCTTTTTAATTTCCAATTTTTAGATGGATAAGAATAATTTGAATTTATACTTCATATATTTGTTTATAACTAGTTAATCTACATAATCGATTGAGTTATTCTTAACTACTGAATTACCGATGTCGAATTTTCAAATTTGGTTTCGCCTTCTCTCTCCATGATGTCCACTGATTTCTATTTCGATTGGTCACTGACACTATTCAAAAGAATTGGAACTAGGAATATATTTTAATTATAATATACTCACCCATTGTGTTCCAAATAATCACATATAAGGTGTAATATGTTCCGATGACGTTCCGAAATACGACTCTCCTCCTAATATAATTATTTTTTCATTACAATAATATAAGGTTTTTCATGTAATTTTTTGTTACATTTGCGAATTCAACGAGTTACACATGATTTTTCATGAAACACGAACGTTAAAAATATTTGATACAGCCTAATTATAAAAATTGTTAGAAGCAAAAGTCATAGATACTATGTGCGAGTATCGCATGAAACGAACAGCTATTAAGAGAACTGCAGCAATATTACAAATCAAATAACAAAACACACTCGTCTGTGACGTGGAAATTCTAAAATCTAAAATCTAGAATATTCCTTACCTTTTTTCGCAGATTATAAAATATCTTATTCATACTACCTTGCATCGATAAATCACCGTTCATAGTGACACTTTCAAATCGCCTATCGTTTCTCAATGCATACGAGAATTTCCGTTTATTGCTTTAAAAACAACCCGTCCATTGCGTTTCTCTTAAAAAATTCTTTCAACTCTGTTGAAAACCGAGCATCAAACAAGAGACAAACGATTTGTTGTCATGGAAATGTTTGGTTCACACATAAGCAACGCACAAATATAATGATAGAATAGCTGAGTGTGTGTACTGTATAGTAAGATGGATGCAACATGGAAATAGAAAGAGAACACCATGTATAGATACTTCCTGTCCTTGTTTAATCAGGCATGCACACTAGTGGACACTGACGCTGCTCGTATACCGCTGTTACATATTTCCTGTACAAGTGCGCGTCATTAGACAAGGACGGAACATCCTCTCTCTACTTCTCTATCGCGTTTTTAGTTCGCTCACGAGCTCTGTACTTATATCTATTACATTTCCACCATAAGCAGCGGCCGTGCAGTGACTTACAAAAGTTCCGAACGGTTCCATCCTGGGCGGACGGTTAATTGCGTTCGGTACTTCGAGGCAGGAAGGTGAGTACAGAATCGCTCCTCTTAGTACTCTTATTAGAAGTGTTATCATCGAATATAAGTTTTTTCAATAAATTCTTATCGTTTTACAATCTTTCTAGAATACAATGACGTCAGCAATCGATCATTTTCGCGAATTTATTGTAAAATAATTGGGGGAATATCTGGAGTTCTTTATCGGTTTCGACTGTAAAATCAGCAACTATTCGAATTTTTCATTCATAATTGTGACATTTTCGACTCTTCCGTTGCCAAGACTCTCTTGAGAGATTTTTGGCACGTTCCATCACCCTTGTTAAACGAGTGCACATTGGTGGATATATTGATTTTAAAAACCAATACGTGTACGAGATTTATTATCTCACTGGGACAAAGAAATCCGTTTTATTCGCGAATTTTCCGTGTTTCTTCTTAATTTTCGTGAGTGTCTGGCGCGGAGCATTATTTGAATGAACTTTTCATCGTTCAGATTATATTTCGTTTAAAAAGATTGAAATTGATGTCGAGAAGAAATGAAACAAGGTGCTCGGGCATTCTTTCGTTTCCCGGGGAAAGAGAAATATGAAAAAAAACGGTCGTTCTTCCTTCTGCCATTTTCGTCCATTACCAAAATGGCATGACCCAAGTGTCCCGGGCCGTGAATCAATCAAGCGAATTTTGAATAATTTTTGAATAATATCCAGTTAATAATTTGTGAAACAAATTAATTTCATTTTATTGTTGGAAACAAATTAGTTGGATTTTTCTTTCTTTAGCAGTTTTTGCCAGAGTTGACCTGACGTGCTACTTCAGTTTCCATCTTCGCTTCTTGAAACTTCCAACGTCCTTGGTGTTGGAGTCTCCTTGCCCAGGTGAGTACATAGCTTCTAGATACTCGTCGCTGTTCATCCTTACGAGCCTCTCGAGCTTTAGTTGTCAATTGTTATCGTTAAAGGAAGAGAAGCTCGCGACAGATGTTATCAAACAAATCGTTTATTCTCGAAAAGTTCGAACTTGTTCGTTGCGTTTGAATATATATGGACGGACGCCATTTTTCATGACATCATCATGATTTGTCATGTCGTGAGTATAGCTTCTGACTACCATATGTTTGTGATTTATGTGAAATTTGACCACTATACCGTGATAGAATAATATTTCCAATGAATTATAAATATTTTACATTGTGAATTATAAATATTTGTTACAAATTATATCGTACTTGAGATGAAAATGAACCATATATCTGCTTATGGAATATGAGGTAGTAAATCATTCGAAACATAATAACGATTAATTAAGCACATATACAATAACGTTTACGAATGAATATTGCGAATTATTGTATGGCTTTAATGCGGTATTTAATGTTTTGATTGCGGTCTTTGAAATGGTATCATAGGTGCTGATATAATATCGCGCGAAAAAGGAAAGACCAGTGGTTAATATTGCAGGTGCACCAGTGCGTTGCGCTCGTCGAGGGTGGTTTTGACGCTGGTGCCGAGGAAAGGCGCAGAACGTGTTCGATCGACCCGCGAACGTAGCCTGTGCTCATACTGCGACAGAGTTCGTTTCAGTTAGGCTCAGTCGCTGTTTGTCCGTCGACAGCGTATAGTCGCGTCGGCCTACGATTCCTTTTTTCTTCTTGTTTCTTGCGAACTCTCTCGCAACAGCCGTTCTATACGTACGCCGCCAGTATATCGCGTGATCATCGTTCCCGTTGCTCCCCTTACCCTCTCACGTCCTTCGAAGAAGACCTCCCTTTGGTTTTTCCTTGTTTGGAGGGAATTCATCGCTCGGACACATGGACTGCGAAGTACGAGGGTATTCCAATTTTTTAATATATAAATTTAGTTTCCTCTATGGTGTTAGAGAACATAACGCGAGCATTTTATGATATAACGAATATATTCGTATATATTTTAGTTTATTCATTCGTCAAATTTCCCTAGTAGGCCGGCCTGCAGCTCACATGCAGCACTTAGTAAAAATTTGTTTTGTTAGAGGTTGGCCATTCTTCTTGCTATAAAAATATCGTGAAGTCATATCATATGATAAAGCACCTTCTGAAAGCTAGATGCTCGATAACGAGCCTAATGATTCTCGGTAGTTTGTAATGTCAAGCTTTGAATTGGCGAGATCGCTTTGCTGTCAAACCGCCGTCCAGCGGCGACCACATTCTTTAACCACGTTCAAGGGGTATATCACGCTACAGAAACCATCAAAGGGTTTGCAAGTTAGTTGCCTTTTAGAAGTGGGGCAGTTGGTTGTTACATGTCATCCGTAGTTGCTGGCTGTTCTCCTTAGTCGCCATACATCGTAGAGACGACGGTTATAGTCGCCAGTTGTCCTTGCTAATGGTTGCTTGTTGTCGCTAGTTAGTTCTCGTTATCGTTATGTATTCCATCAATCACGCGAAATTTAACGTATGGGATTTTATTCTTCTTTATTCTTTCTGTAGGGAGATTTTTTAAGACGAGGAAAATATAGAATATTTCAAGACGACGGTAAGGTTTGAATTTAAGTAACTATTTTATGATACAACAAAGTGGAAAAACGATTTAATTTTATAAAGTTTAAGGTAATTTTTTAAAAAACTTCGAATTTAAAAGATTCAAATAGATATCTTAAACGTAATTAAACCCTCCATATCGTAAGAAATTAAATGAAATTGCGCAAGAAAGTTAATACATTTAATGTATTATTTTAAACATTTATTTAAAAACATTTATTTAAAATTTAAGTGTAGGCGTTGACGCGCGCGCGCCATTCGAAGCATTGGTCAGTTCGTTACATCTGCGGTAAAAGTTGTAACTACGAAGAAGCTTAACATATGGTGCGTCTCAAGACGACAGTAAAAAGTATTAAGAGATTTTTCGAGATTTTTTCTTTTAAGTTTCCAAGTACTTTTTCTATTTAACTTCTTTTTTTTGCATTTTCTCACAATATTCGATAAATAGAGACGAAATATGACAGTTCTTAGTTCGGGGATTTATTGGTTCGAAAGTTACTTCAAAAGTGTTTCTGGAGTTTGTGCGGTTAATACTTTTAAACTACTGAGTACGACTTATTCCGTATGGCTGGACAAATCTTTGTTGATACTGTAAGCGTAACTGGTCCGGATATTGTCTTGTGGAGATAGAAAAATACACGAAGTATTGATTGAACTACATATTTTTTTAATTCTTTTTTAATTCTTTTAGTTCTTCATATATTGATAATAGAACGATATTCCGCTACTTTGAGCACAATATAGTAATGTTTAAATAAATAATAAAATTTACGCATTTCGTCTTCATGCGTCGATAAGAAAATGCAAAAAAAGTTAAATAAAGATGATGCGTAGATGCGAAGTTTAGTCAGCAATAATATTTAAAACCTCTAAAATATATAGTACACATTTATTTGCAAATAAGCTCAATGAAATTAAACTGTAACTGTGTTTCCAATAATGTCTTCGATGTATTGCTCGCCATTATGTCGGATTAACAACTCTAAGTGATCGACCTTAATCACTAAATGGCGGCCGTGATTCAGTGGTATAGCTTTACATATGACGGACATCGCAGGCGCTTATAAGACGTCTGTTGTGAAACGTTTCCAATAGCACCGTTTATGTGATAGTGGAATCTGAATATATATATATATCGCTGAAATATATATCGCTTATCACTTGAGTCTGACACGATCGTTTTTAAATAGAATCACAATTTTTTATTCTTTACAAAATCAGTCTATAAAGATTATGTGCAAATAAAATAGATAAATAGATAAATGGTTGTACAAACTTATAAAACAGATATTACAAGTATATCTAAATAAATGATATATTTATAAATTGTAATATTTGATCTAAAGTTTAAATAAATAAAAGAGATACTCGTGACTTACAATAAAAGTATTTTTTTTCAATTTTTAAACAAAGCAAAAGTGGATAACAATTTTTCAAAATGTAAAAATCAACACAATGGTTGGTTTCTTTAATTAATCAATAACGTTTAAAGTTAATTAATGTCCAGAGTGGTTTGTACATTTTGTATTTCGCCGTATTTCAACGTTCGATATGTAAATAGAACTTGATGCCTGAAATATCGAAAAAATAATTAAATCCGATCGTTCTGTCGAATTTGCAAATTGTATACTCGTGTAAAATCGAGTGCGCTTGTGTATGCTGATACGAAATGTGGTAGTATATTTTTCTTTTTTCGATTATCGTTATCACTTTTTGTGTGGAAAAATTAATTCCGTGAAATGGAAGTGCAATCAATACGGTTTATCACGAAATAATAGCACAACGACGGTACATATTGGTATTGACGTCAGCTTCACAAAATTTCTCGAGTATCGCGGTCGACTATTTGGGTTAAGAATTCATTTTCAAGGTTCTACAAGCACGAGTATCTTATGGATATGAAATTTTCAGTGTACATTTTAATAACCATATTTCATATTGCATGCTGCGGTCCAAGAAAAATCCGCAGTTAATATTCTGCTAATCCCTGCTGCTTTTAAAGACCATAAGTAAGGTCCGTAAGGTCGTCCGTAAGGTTTAAAAGATTTCGAGTAGATTTGTATTACGTATTTTATCTTCTAATTTTTAAAGAGAGGGTCGTGTTTAATTAATTGAAAATGACGAAACTGTAATGGGACATTATTATCAAATATTAAACGTGGTTCCATTGGGTACTTTTATGGTCTTTGCGAGATATATATGCATTATATGTTGCTATTAGCAACGCGTAGCGATGAACGATGGAGAGCAGTACCTTCGTTATCTCGTCTCGGCTGTGTACATATCAGTAATGCACAGTACTCGTACTAAATATCTTACAAATTCCATACAGATTTTCAGATTAGTTTCGAATAATACCAACACGACCATGATAGTCACAGTACAGTATTAAATAGTGCCACTATGCATAATACACTCCTAAAATGTTTCTACAAATATATTTGTCCGAATATTTTTGTCAGCTACTATATCCTAACCAGGATTTATTAAACAATATATAGATTTAAAAAAGAATATATAACGACATTACTTGTTTAGGCTAGATTGGTTTAACTTGTATAGTTTTAATAACTGTGTAAGATCAAACAAGAACTTATCGTTAGTTTGGCGAGATTTGATTACACGAAGCAACATAATTGCTTTGAAACTCAGGACAGAAAACAATGTCAACCGGTAGACGCGTTTGTCTGGTGAACGTGTAACGCGTGAATAATAGATAGCGACAATCACGCGAACGCTAGTTACAGCTGACTTGGCTTACATTGTAGCATTCAAACTAGAGTATACGAGCCGTAAGCGCTATTGAAAGTTCAAAGGCCGACTAGTGAGCTTCATCCTATCTCATTTTTTAATCAGGCGATGGATCGACGAATCGTATTGATTTCGAGGATTATTATAGTTCTGTGGCAATTTTAAAGCGTGGTTTGTCTAATCTTGTCTCGTTAGCTACAGACTCTTTGGCGAGCAGCCTGAAACTTGATCCAGTTTCGAGAAAATGAAAAATTCGTTTCTTCTCTTTGCTTCCCTGTTCCCTCTTTCCTCCTTTTTCCCTTTTTACATCGCGTTAAGACCCGTTAAATAATATTGACTGCCGTGGACGCTGGCTGAGAAGTGCACTTTATAACTAGCTTTAAAATCGCTGACGTCGATGAGGACAAAGGTAAGTTAGAGGGTCATTTATCTGAGCTGGTGTTATTCGACCTGAACTCTGCAGCTTTTCAGAGCTTCTTTCGTTTTTCTTTTAAGAGCAGAGATGTTAACTGGTCTTTTGTTACGTGTAAGAAGTATGTACTAAAGCTTATTTAGCACCAATTGGTTGCTCAAAGTCGAGATATACATACCTATATTATATTAATACGTTACAGAAGATTACGCGTTAGTTAGCTTATGAGAATTTATAGTGTGTCACAGATCACAAAAGCAGAATGACTACTTTTTCATAAACGATATATGTATATGAATTGAAAGTTTAACTATTACGCCACATACTTCTCTCGATAAACGTCGTCGAGTGCATATTGTTAAAGAATATTAGCCATTTGAATTAAATAGTTTCGAAGATACTAATGCTTCTGTGAAGTTTTTGCAGGCTGTTAATTTTTTATTGAGATACTACAAATTTTGAATAACTTCGATTAGAAATAAAAATCACATTACATTAACGCGTAGAATGTAACGTAACGTAGATAATGTAAATATAAATTATATTACAAGGAAATAATACGGGTAAGTAATGTGAAACATTCTGGTTAAAATTGCATCCTTTGAAGGCTAGGACACACAGTACTTACGAAGTAGATTAAGTACCAAATGGGGTACTTAAGAAAATTCATGTTGTCATTGTTTAATAAACATCTTCAGCTAATAGCTTTCTGCAAAAGCTGGTTTAAGTTATGCTAGCTTATTCCTTATTAATTGCAATTATATTGTTCGTATCTCCTAGAGGATTAACAATCCATTTTTATAATGGATAATAAAAGTAAATTCCTATTAGGTTGTCCCAAGTTTCTTTCGTTTTATAAAGAAATGACAGATGCACAACATATTTTGTTTTATGTTATTCTATATTATTTTACATTAAATTGGAAAAAGGTGGATCACACGTAATTCAATAAAATAATATAAAACGAAAAATGTTGTACATCTATTACTATCTTATAAAACGAAAAAAACTTTTAAAACAACCTAATATTTCTCTACTACGACGCTTTTACAGTGCTAAAATATCTGATAAAAATGTTAAGAAATTCTAATATTGATTTAAGCGTATCGATTTATCTGCTCTTCATATTTAATCAAACAGAAATTGTTAATTATGATTTCCACTTAAAAGCGGATTGCATATTATGAGGATAAATTATCAAATTCATCTCTAATATAGACATTAGAGAATCATTCATAGCCGCAATCCTGTTTACCGCTAACATTCCTGGTACTCAATAATTCATTAGGTGACTGCTTTAGCCGCACAGAATACACCTACAAATAATTAATCGCGATTAATATTCCATCGACTTTTGAAAATCCCTCATGTGATCTATTTCATGCGATGAGAATACGTATAAATTGAGATTGCGATCGACCATCCTCAGTCGGATAAATCGAGTGATTCAAATTATAACACAAAAAAAAGTTAAAACTAGTTATATTATCTTATTCAATTTTTATGTATTATTTGGCGGAAGAAACTTTGGTAATTGGTAAGTAAAGTTCACCTCCTTAATGTTAATGATTTTAATATGTTATTAAGCTCAAAGTTCTAAGGAATTTTCTATATATACATATACATATACATAACTGTATGCGTATATGTATAATATACGTATAACAACCAAAGTTCAGCTCTCAAGTGTACGCAAAACTTTTATGTTCATTTTACGCTCTACCAGTATGTTTCATGAATTTGTTTGCTAACAGTATCGAAATAAATAACAAGCAGAGGACGAGCTATTCATGAATTGTTTTGCCAGCGTGTACGCTCCCAATATTTTCTATTTGAGAAAACATACTTGTTGCTATTGCAACTACAAATATTTTTACAGTCGACGCTTTTGCCGTGAATCATTGGCTAACATGTAAAATCGAGAAAAAACATGGTTTATTGTGATGGAAATGTGGAAAACCGCAAAACCGATATAGAAGGGAAAATAAAGGAAAGGAAGATAGATAAGTAGAAGCTTGGGGTCAAGTTTAATTCACTGAAACCGAGCTGCTTGTATTATCACAAAACAAAATTGCCAGTACGTCATTTCCGTACTCTCGTCCTCGCGAAAATGGTTTCGCTTGTTAAGGAAAAACGAAGAGACAGGGAAGAGAGGAAAAAGCAGACGGAGAGCGCTTTTAAAAAGCTGGCGAACCGTGTGTTACCACAACGAGACACGCGATGCTATTTGTCGCTTTAAATTGTGCCGCAACTCGTTTTTGAGATCTTTGCCAGGGGCGCGTTAAAACATGCTGAAAATATATTTCTGGCTTTTCTGGGGTTTAACTGAAATATGACAAATAACGTTGTAAAACATATGTACTTATGACTTACAGAGTAATTGAGTGTACAAAATATATAGTATACAAAATAGCCAGCGATTTAGGGCTTTAAAAGATCAAAAGGAAAGAAAAGAAAAGAAAAGAAGAAAGATAATATGTTGTGGCAGTCTAAGTCGATCTAAGAAAATAGATAAAGGGAGGGAGGGGCAAAGCTAGTTAATCTGGAAAGAATCCAAGCGTCAATTTCAAGCATTTACAGAGAATCAAGCGGGCTGGTTAAAGTCGTGAGTTGAGCAATTATCCCGCGTTAGGTTCAATCAGGTTAGTCCCACGCGAAATTGATCCAACCATGCGAAAACGAGTGTATTCTGATTTCTGTCGCAGATACTTCTGGCTAGTGCAGTACCTACACGGTGGTTGTTGAAATAGCCGCTTCTCATCTATTTTCCGCAGCACGGACATCATCCTTTGATCCCTTACGACTAACGAAGTTTTCGAAGATGTACGGCAGTTTGAGATTCTACTTGAAAATGATCATGATTGCGGTCTGTGTGCCGTGTGCTCTTCTTTCTGTCCTTCCGTTAAAAACTGGTAAGTTGATACTGATTAATTATGCCATCGAAACCATATATAATGGCTACAAAAATGCCGCTAATATAATATTCCTTCTTTCTTGTATCTTCTTTCTTGTATCTTCTTTCTTGTATATATATCTTGTATATATATTTTTCTTATATATATATATATATATATATATATATGACTGATATGAATTTCTTTCGGTCTCGAATGCGTTAAAAGAGAGCGCAAAGAAGTCGAAATTACTTATTGTAATTAGTAAAACGACCTGAGAGGCAGACAGATACAAGAAAGAAGGAATATTATATTAGCGGCATTTTTGTAGCCATTATATAGGGTTTCGATCGCATAATTAATCAGTATCAACTTACCAGTCTTTAACGGAAGGACAAAAAGAAGAGCAGACGACACACAGACCGCAATCATGATCATTTTCAAGTAGAATCTCAAACTGCCGTACATCTTAGAAAACTTCGTTAGTCGTAAGGGATCAAAGGATAATGTCCGCGCTAGGGAAAATAGATGAGAAGCGGCTATTTCAACAACCACCGTGTAGGTACTGCACTAGCCAGAAGTATCTGCGACAGAAATCAGAATACACTCGTTTTCGCATGGTTGGATCAATTTCGCGTGGGACTAACCTGATTGAACCTAACGCGGGATAATTGCTCAACTCACGACTTTAACCAGCCCGCTTGATTCTCTGTAAATGCTTGAAATTGACGCTTGGATTCTTTCCAGATTAACTAGCTTTGCCCCTCCCTCCCTTTATCTATTTTCTTAGATCGACTTAGACTGCCACAATATATTATCTTTCTTCTTTTCTTTCCTTTTCTTTCCTTTTGATCTTTTAAAGCCCTAAATCGCTGGCTATTTTGTATACTATATATTTTGTACACTCAATTACTCTGTAAGTCATAAGTACATATGTTTTACAACGTTATTTGTCATATTTCAGTTAAACCCCAGAAAAGCCAGAAATATATTTTCAGCATGTTTTAACGCGCCCCTGGCAAAGATCTCAAAAACGAGTTGCGGCACAATTTAAAGCGACAAATAGCATCGCGTGTCTCGTTGTGGTAACACACGGTTCGCCAGTTTTTTTTTTTTTTTTTTTTTTTTTTTTTTTTTTTTTTTTTTTTTTTTTTGATATCGGTGACTGCCATATTCTCTTGAGTTTCCAAATCGTAAAGAATCTTTCCCCAGGGATTGGTCAACTGTGTATGTCCCCATGCGACGTAACTTGCTTAAGGAACACGAGCCGGTGATATGCAGGCAACGTATAATTGATTATCATTCGCTCTGAAACGCTGAAGTAATGACCAGTGCAGTGGTCCAGTGGTCATATTGAATGCCGCTGGATATATCAGCATTTGGCAACCTAACCCAGAGAAGCAGGAAATATGAAGCTACCGAATACCAATTAACTTCGTAGTTGCACGGTTCACATTCCATCATTTCTGAATATGCGAGGACAGTCCTCTTATTGTGCTTTTAATTCTTTTATTTGTTTCATTTTCAGCAAATATACTGGTTTTTTTAAATTAAGCTTCTGTTTATACAGAGTTACAGATTATATTAATTTTATATAGAATATATTTAAGAAAGATATTTAATTTTTTGCTAGTTAAGTATTGATCGATTAAGTTACTGTACCTTTGTTCCGATAAATGCGTGCCATTTCCTCGAATCTAATATCATAGCAAATGCCAATACCTATTTTGCAGCCCTTCACATCGAACGTCGTTAGGGAGTTACCAGGACTGAGTGAATCACTCTCTCGAAAAGTAATCTTATTAGGAATGTCGATGTCGAATAGATGTACCTAATAACATAAAAATGTAGTCGCTAATTCTATTGCTGCAACTTTTGTAATTTAATATCAAAGTTACCAACTCCTAAACTTTAATTATTTTTTATTTAATAACTGACAGCGTTTTTATCACTTTCTTTTATTAAAAAATCTTATCATTTAATAATGTTTAAAAAGGAGAAAAAATAAGTATAATAATATTTTAAGTATTTGAAAAATTTATACAACACAAACACATTACAACAAAAATGGGCGTTTCCCGTATCATAACGTATTTTATAAACCGTAAATTATAGAATTGGTTATAGTATACGTATGTACATATGTATATTCCTAAATTATTCCTAGATAGAGTCACTTTCTTCGCCCCAATATTTTCAAATTCAAAGCCATAAAGGAATATATTACTTACCTTTCGGTGTTTTGCTATCAAAGTTCCATCGGGACCCCAAATAGTACAGGTATTGTACAATTTATCGCCCTCTATTTCAGGCATCGTACCACCAACTACATAGATGTTGTTTTCTTTAGCTGCGTTCGATGAAGCAACGCTCGTTTCACCATCAGGAATACTCTCGGCGTATTTTGGAAAGTACTCTGCGTTGCAATATTTCAATTAATGAAATGTCTTTTGTTCCAACCATAAATTAAATTGAAATGTTTGTCAGTTTTTTATTTTTTAAATTATTAAAATAACTAAGTTTTATATTTCGACTTAATTAAATATGCAATTACTTAGCTAATAGTATATATAATAAATTGTTTCTACAGGTTCAAAATGAAAAATGAATATTTAGAAATATTTAATTACGACAATGCTATTTGTGTTAGCATCAGTGGCTTGTTACTCAACGACTTTGCTAGTACTTTTTGAAACATAAAGTTAGTTTTCAATTAACACTTATACTAGAGGCGGAATTATAAATGCAAAATAATTGATAATACTAATTTATAAGTACCTAATTATTAGTATCTTCAAAAATATATTTATACAAAAATCACGATAATCATGAAAATGGGGAAATCCTATATTCTCGAATCAATTCACAATTTATTTTGTATATTAATTAGATTCCGCGCTCATCAGTACGTACTCACTGGCGAGATCGAGAAAATGTATCGGCAATTCCTCGTACGACCAGAGGATCGGAAATATCAAAGGATATTATGGCGCAGCGCGAGTGGAGAAACAGAAACATATGAGCTTAACACCGTAATACTCTTATCATAGAAATAGAAGCAGTCCTCAATTCCCGCCCGCTAACTCCTATCTCCACCGATCCAAATGATCTCCTAGCCCTCACTCCCGGACATTTCCTCATTGGCGATTCATTAATGTGCTTACGTGATCGAGATTTCAGAGACATTCCATCGAACCGACTCTCCAAATGGCAGCATATCCAACAGCTTAAACAACATTTTTGGAACCGCTGGCATAAGGAGTATTTGAACGAGCTAACCAACCGCAATAAATGGAGCAAGGGTGGACACAGCATCCAAAAGGGCACAATCGTCATCCTCAGAGAGGACAACGTTCCCTCCATGCATTGGCCTCTGGGCCGAGTTCATCCAGGCGCCGATGGTGTTGTCACGTAAAATAACAAAATAAAAAAGGAATTTGAGGTAAAAAATAAAAAAAAGAAAACTTTATTTTTTTTCTAACATCAATACACTTTACAATCTACTTCCGAACTCTGGGCGTGACTTTTTAAGACTGACTCTTATGATTTTACTTTCGATCGGATCCGATTACTTTCTTTTGTCATCCCTCAACATCCCCACCGTCCATGCATTTGCTAGGCGTCCGCGACCGTTGCCACGTGCTCTTTCTTCTAGAACCTTCGGTGGAAGGACCGTTGGGATGTTGATGGTTCATTAGGCACTTCAGCGATATACATTGTCGCCGAGTGCTTTATCTCTATCGTCAGTCCGTCGGATTTGAAGTATGCCGGTCGTGACAGTGTCATCCGGACAGCTACAGTTCAGACGGCAAAAAGCATTTTGGATCGGGGCGTCAAAAGGCTTGTCCCACTGCCAATTCAACCCGATCTCGAGAAACCCGAACAACTAGCCACCGAGACGAAATAAGATGGGAACTTCAACCACACCTCGCTAGTTTGATCGGTACCCTCTCAACGGGGGGAGAATGTTACGCCATGCGGCTTACCATAGGTCATATTCTTAACTATCGATCGCGGCACTATAATGTCGCAGACGGACCGTCGCGTCTGCCCGGCAAACAAACATTGTAGTGGCAAGCGCATGATTCATTAAGCAGGGCGACTTCCAGAAACGTCGACTCGTGGTCGTTATTTTACCTCGCGTAAAAGAATGTGGCGTGATCCGAACGTAGTGGGGGTCGCCTTCCAGAAAAAACGAAAAAAATCGAAAGGCGTTCAGAACTTTTCGAGAAGTCGAACCGTCAACACAGGTGGTATGTCGCGCATTACTTATCAACCAAAACGCAGTTACATTTTTTTTGTTCCATTTATATCTTTCTAGTTAATAAGTTGTTGAAATAAACATTAATTTATTTGTGTTAATTCTGTGGAATTTCATTGAACTACTGAACTGATCAGTTCGTGGCGTCGATTATTTAATCGTAACGGGAAATTACAACTCTCGTTGACGTGCTATCTCGCGATCGCGTCTCTCCGCGAACGGTCGAAACAAAATGATTCACTAAAAACTGTCCTGAATTCCTAAGAACTTATTTACCGCAAAACTGACAAAGTGTTTATTTAAAAAATGAGGTTGAAGGTAGTCCTTTTCTTTCATTTCATTCATTTTCATTTTCTTTCTTAAGTATGGCTAACACAATATCTAATCAATTAAAATTTTATATTTTCACGTGAAAAGTTTCTTTAGATAATTATTATCAACATGATGACTAACTCTTACGGATTAATACGTGTCTGTAGGGCAATCCGGTGGACTCGATCGGCTTTTTACTTCGAAAGTTGAGTAATCGGTGTCGCTTTCTTACGCATCTTTGAACTGTATAAATGTTTTAAAATTGTTTGATCCAGAATGTACCACACCGGACAATCAAGAAGGCAGGTGCCTTGACTACAGAAAATGTAAACCTCTGCAAGAAATATGGCAGATACAGTACCGTACAGCCACCGATTTTTATAGACGATCAGTGTGCAGATACCAGGGCAATGTTACGATCGTTTGCTGTCCGAACGATCCAAACAAAGAGAAGAGAGAAATTTTAATAAAAACTGTGTATAAGTATAAGGCTTTGCGACCACCATACTGAGGTTTTAGCAACGTCTCTCATACCAGGGTGGTCGATGGTAAACCAGCTGAACTTGGTACGTTTTATGTCTTTCTTTCCGATTAATAATAAGCCATTTACTGCAAAGAATGAACTTTAAAGGCATTAAACAGCACATCAATGTACATTTCAATTAGACTAAATAATAATGCTATGATTTTATCGGTAGTAACTTTACTTATTAACTTGAATTATTTCTTTCTTTTACTTCATGTTAGGAAGAGTATCTTTTTGCTTGAAATAAAAAATTGATATAGGAGTAATAATATGGATAGAGATCAAAAACTGTTAGGGCAGAAATTACACGTTTGAACTTTATAGTTCAGTATAGTTCAAATAGAAATTATATAGAATTATTTAATAATTTGTATTCCACTGGAATAAAAATTTAATTTCTGTCTTTATCAAATCTCTGTTTCAGAGTATTTGTACGTATGTACTTATCGTCTGCTGTATGATCGAATTTCGAATAGGTAATAATCGTTGTTACTCGTTATGTGAGAAAAAATTATGTATATTCACAACTATGACTATTGCATTTTAGGCGCTTGGCCATGAATCGCTGCATTAGGTTTTCGTAATCCCCGAAACCCAGACAAACCACTATGGAAGTGCGGAGGTTCCCTGATATCGGCTAGGCATGTTTTGACCGCAGCACATTGTGCACATATGGATGGAATAGAAAACATACACAATCATAATATTGCCATTCTTAGATTGGTGGAGGAGGTGCCATTTTCGAGTAAGTCCTCAAATATATATATATATATATATATATATATATATATATGCTATTGAGTATTACTGAAGTATCATATCCTGAAATTTCTTACTGTACACATATATTGTGTCATAAAGCGTGTATAATTCTTTCTCATACTTTTGGTCATTAGTTTCCTGCATTTTCATTTATTTTTTTATTTTTCAGGGTACGTATATCCCATTTGTACGAAAGAGCCCCTACGAAAGAGCAACTTCGTCGGCTATAACCCCCTTGTTGCTGGATCGGGAGCATTAAGATATAGTAAGTGATATCAATTTTATAATAAAATTAAATAGTTCCAGTCTTAAATATCTTTCTTATTTTCTTCGTAGGACGACCACGACGTAATGCATTAATGGAAGTACAAATGCCAGTGATTAAGAACGCCGAATGCAAAATAGCTTATTCCAAATTTCCTAATGCACCTGATATCACTGATGGTATAATATGCGCCGAACATGCTCAGGGTGGAGAGGATTCTTGTACGGTAATTAAGTTACAGAGTTACTACAAACTATACGGTATCTGAAGACACGTCGATTCGAATTAACATCAAATCGACGTCTTAAACATTAAAAATAATAGATAAACACAATTTAATAGTTTTGCCCACTTCTCACACCTCGTTATGGTATTTAATCTAATTTCCTCTAATCTTAGTTTTGCTCAAAATACATATAACATGTACGTTATAAATTGGAGTATTTCAATACACAAATCAATAGAAGATTATTACTGTATATAAGTATAATTTCAATACAATTCGATCGATATATTTCAGTATCTTTGATTAAAAATTTAACGATCCTTTCAGGCTGACCGCGGCGGATCACTGCTGATACAACATGAATTAACCTCGTATTTAATAGGTATTGTGTCTTATGCTTATAAGTGCGGCACAGCTGGGTATCCCAGCGTTTACACTAGGGTCACATCGTACCTTGACTTCATTCTCCAAGCGATGCAATAATATGATATTACTGTTCCATAAATATCATTGTGTAAAAAACGTAAAGTTGGATTTTCTTATTGTGGAGATAAGAAACAGCTCAAATTTACATTGTTTTGTACGTTACAAATTATAGGCTTAAAATGTACGAAATGTAACTTTGAAACGACACTAATTTTTTACGCACGATAAACCTCCACAACTTAGGTATGTAAAGATGATAAACGTATATTAATTCTATTAATTTGGTAATAATAAACCAACTTTCTGAGAAGTTCTGTAAATTTCGTTTCTTTTGTATCAAGAGAATAATGGAATATTCCACTTAGATCGTATACTTCTTGTATGTACGTACAAAATTTTCCGGCTAATCTAAAACACTTCATAAGATAGAGAGCTTCTGGAAATTCGGACACAGAGAGTGCATAAAATACAAGATAAGTCTCGTGTCTTTCAAAATTATTTTTTATTCGCTAAAAACGTCCTGTGTACTCATGCAATCACATGCAACCTCGAAACTTCACTTATTTTTTATCACTTTCCAATTCAATACACAGTTTCTGCATTTTTGACTATATGTAAGAGAAATTTCCATTCAGCCAAAGGTGTACTTACAGATTATAGATTCCTATACGACTCTCAGTAAAAATTTATCCGCACTCCAGATAGTTAAAACTTCTGTCGACCGTATTGATCCATCTGCACTCTTCGTATGACGTCAATATCTGTTCAGTGCTGCTGCGCAGGTTTCTTTGTGTTACGTCAATTCGTTTGTGACCGTTGCGCGAGTAATGGCGCTTTGCAATGGTGATTTGCAGGAAAACAGTGCAGGATGCTGTGATTCGTTTCTTGTGGTCGGAGGTTATGTTTGATGCCTATATTTATCAAAGATTTAATGCACATTATGGAGAAAGTGTTTTGTCACGAAGTGTGTTTGAATGGGCACAAAAGTTCAAAGAAGATCGCACAAGTGTTATGAAAAAACAGCTGGACGCCCGTCCACATCCACGATGACAACATTGAACGTGCTCATGAACTTATGCTCTATGGAATAGACGAGTGACAGTGGATAATGTGGCAAATCATTTGCAAATCAGCCACGGCTCTGCTTATGCAATAGTACACGACAGATTTGGATTTTAAAAAGTTTGTGCGAGATGGATGCCGAAAAAGCTGATGAAAAGGTGAAGACGACGATGCATTCGTGGTTCGCAGCTCAGCCCAAAACATTTTTTAATGAGAAAATATAAAGGTCCTTCGGCAAATGGACAAAGTGTATACAGAAATCGAGTGATTATGTCAAAAAATGATGTATGTCTTTTTTGACAATTGCTTAAAATAAATTCTACACCGACAGAGCGGGTAACTTTTTACTCACCCTCGTAAGACACTTAAATTTCCAATCTATTATGATGAATAAAAGAGCTTATACTATTAAATCTAATTGTATTTTGTTGCATGAGAGTACACGTGTATGTGATGTACATTACCTTTATATCCCCTTGAACGCTTCAATATTACGCATATATACTATATTTTGTACAGCTTCTATAAAATTTCGTATGTTTGTTTAGGCTGTTAATCTAGAGGCTGGAGTACAAAGAAGTGGCACAATGATGTGGGCTGATGACATTTATAATTATCAAGGAATCACCCCTACATTCGCTCAGGTATATATCGTTGACTATAATGTATTTAACATATATGATTGTTAGAATATTAATAATTAATTTTTAATTCTATCAGAATTTTAATGAAACTGTCCCTTGGGAAGGAAGAACTGATACCTTGATATCACGGTTTGTACATCCTATATATACGACAAATTTTAGAACATTATATAACGAAGAACCAGATCGTCGTGGCCATGTGATGTGAATAAAAGGACTTGAATTTGATGATATTTTTATAATGTTAGATAACATAACTAAGTATCTTCACAGTAAGATAGGATGACATGGTTTACATGATCTTAATGTTGTTCACTCGAGTGATGATATTATAAGGAAAAGCGTAATATCACAGGTAGGATGATTCATAATTTAGAACTACTAACTCATGTATGTATTAAAAATTAAAGAAATATATTAAATTTTATAGGATATTTATGTTTAGTAACCAGTAATTCAGAGATTGGTATTCATGGTTACTATAACGAGGCTGTAGAAACGCACCCTTTCTTCTTTGCAAATGGTCCTGTATTTATGTCTAAGCCGAAACTGGAACCTCTGAATAATTTAGATTTATTCTTGTTATTTTCTAAAATACTTATCTACAGTATACCATAAGGAATGATACCGTATCGCACCTAATCAAGTGCCTTAAGAAACATCAACAGGATATCACAGTAATCCCTTATCGACTGATATGTAAGTAAAAGTTATCTGTCATTGTTATACACAATTATGTGTTAGTGTTATACACAGTTATTTATCATTTTCTATTAATTCAGTTGTAGCCACTACAATATCTATGACACTGGTAGTAATTATAAGAACAATAATGATGTTCTATAAGAGGAAATGATGATTAGGAACAAAAACTTACAGGTAAGTCAAAGTATATGTTATTTGCCATTTGAAAAGAAAGTTACTAACTTGGAATTTTTTGATAAATAATAATTGTGCAAAATATATTGGATTTCAAATTTGTCAAAAATTGAAATTTAAGAAGCATTGTAATAATATAACATTAATATTTTGATTTTTCAGGAGATATCATGCGGTGGATGGATAATATGTAAAAAATATTAAGCAGTATATGAATTTTCCTATTGCGTAGAGATAACAAAATGAATTTTAAAAAATGTCGACATGGTAATAAGAAATAGCATCATGACAAAGAATATATAAACACAGTTTCATTTTTTATAAATAAAAATTTGTTGTTCCAGATTTTGAAATATAGTGAAACGTTTAATTAGTATCTTAATATCTTTAAATAATTATTATTTTAGAATCAATTGTAATTGTATCATACGTACTTTTGAATTCGTGCAAGAACATATGTTATTTTGAAGTAGTTATTATTAGGAAATTGTTAGACGCGAACAGTATGCGAAAAGTTAGTATGTAGTGTAATAATTATCAATCAAAGCACAAGAATTAAATTCTTTAGGAAAAAATTTCCGGAATTTCTTATTTACATGATTATAAAGAAATCCATAACAAAAAGGAGCTGCTTTCTAATACTTCTCTTCCTTGTAATGCCTACGTTAACAATAACGAGGTTCGACTTTTTGTTTTTAGAGGGATACTGGAAAATTTGAAAGTACAGTACCATTGGGAAGAAAATCACGATATTGAAAACGATATTTGCAAGTAAATTTCCAAAAAATCTGTTTTCAAATTTTCGCTTTCTATTTCACATTAAAAGAAAGGGAGGGCTGCCTTCTTTTTCTGCAAGACAAAACAAACATTCTGAATCTCGTATCAATGAATGATGTCAATAAGTTATTTTTCTTTTCAGATTGAACAATATTCCAGATTTATTCATAATTTCATACTACGCGAAGAATAGACTTTCATAGGTATATAAAGGAAATATTAAGTATAGGAAAACTCTTTTTCGTTGTAGGTGACATATGCTTCACGGTTGAACACATGTATTTTTGAACACATATAAATGAAAAAGTACTCTTATGGAGAAAAAGAATTGATACCTTCGATTGACATTAGATAATGTATATAAACTTATGAACAATCACTATCACTATCAGTTTGTATTTTAGGTGCACACGCAGATTTGTTGGAGTTCTTATAAAATGTACTTCCTGTACGAACGTTTTATTCTTCCAAATTTTACGATACTATGTCTCATATGATAACTATATGGATTAAACGTAATATAAATGATCCGAAAATAGACTCGAACGACATTAATTGTCTTTCTATTTATACCAATATCGAAAATACAAGTAAAGCTGGAGCAATAGTATGCAAGAATGGACTATTTATTATTTTAAACCAAATCATAGCATATTCAGAATGCACAGTATTATCATGAAACGACGAGTTTTATGTTAATTCCGACCGATTACAATACCTTTCTTTCGTTTACAAGGAACGACGAGACTGGCAGTTGCGTGATTTCCAATGCAAAAGCCGCGATATCTGCACGATAACCTAACCTCAACCGATTTTGTTGTACTATTCTTACGTGGACTTCGTTTGTACCACTTTCGTAACAAAAATAGAATACGTAGAACACAGCATTCCGTTATGCGATATTGTCGATTCCTAACATCCGAAAAATCAGAGATAATTTTTTCCCTACAGTTGTACATTTGTGTGAAAAATTACGAACGTAAAGTTGTTTGGTGCATGCACAGTCCTCCCCTCCGCTGCATTTGCGTGGACATGCTAGAAAGATTCACTTTTCCACGGTGAAACTGTATGTATTATAATTTCATTTTTACAAAGGTCGAACATCCTACTATGCATAAATTTAATATTAATATAAGCAGGTTTCGTGTTAAGTATTACATCTGACGTATAAGCACACGTGTGTACGAGCCTTGGTTTTAAATGTCTTATAGTAGACACCGAAAAGATTATTCAGTTGGATATCTGACTCAACATCAATATTTTACTAGGAGATAACATGTTAAGAACACGTTGGTGGATGGCATGGGAGATGATGAATGAAGACATACTTCTGTGAGATACATAAAATAGTAGTCAGAACGTATTTTGGCGCTTGGGGACAGCAACAGCTTTTTTTTTGTTTTTATTTATTTGTTGAAATTACAATCAATTCTCGCGTTGAGAATTTTCAGTAATTTTTCCGGCGTGGCGCAGTGACATGGCTGTTTATTTACAATAAGTTAATACTTATTATAGATAGGTATAATTTATAAGTATTATAAGTAAGTGCATATGCTTAATTTGGATAATTAAATGAATCTAACGTTTAGGTCTAGCGAGTAGTGCCTCTTCAGCCTGCGAATCTGGTCCGTCGTATCGAGTAGTCCAGTGATTAGGGGGTTTCGGTGTTTCTTGACTCTTTTGCTATATCTGTCGCTATATTTTGCTATTTCCTCTTTGACTGTAGGTATCTTGAGGTCGCGATGGATGGTTTCGTTGGTAACATACCAAGGTGCGTCTATTAAGGCTCTTAGCGCTTTCGATTGGAATCGTTGTAGTATTTCGATGTTGGAGTTACTTGGACAGCAACAGCTGGTGATACTGTCATACACCTCCATTTATAAACTTTCGAAAATCGATGTGACCTTCAAACTTTAGTGTATTCTGTTTCACAGCACAAAATGTTTCCGAAACGTAAGTTTATTGTTACAATAAACTTGACTAGTGGCTCTGAAATACTATCCTTGAAAAAACAATGGGGAAATTGGAGCAAAAAAAAAGAAGGAAATAAACAAAGACCTTGTTGGTTCGTAAAAATAAAATATGCTACAGGAAAAATTTTTTCCAACGGATTGAGATGCGACAAGCTTTAAAAGCTATGACGTGAATCGAGCGTTTGTCTACAAGAGCGCTTTTTCGGTGGATATATATGTCGGAATGACATTGGGGATAGGGTTGTCGGTGTTTGAGGAGTCTTCATTGAAGGTAGCCATCGTTGCGGTGTAACGAAGATACGATTTATTGACACAGGTATGAATAACACAGGTTTTGACAATCTACCACGGCGGTGAGACGTCCGCGACACTAGTGACAGTGGTCTCCGGTTCAATAACGAATCCGCGGCCAACGGGATGACAGATGGGCGTTCTCGCTGAATCTAAGTCTGACTCGTAAAAATAATTGCTGAGCGTAAAGACGTTACTCTTTGGTCGACGGGAGCGCGTAAAAGAATGCCCGTCCCGTCCCGACGATGTCACAGAGGAAAACTATAATGGGGTGTGTCTAAGGACACGAGATCATCGGATTCGTCGAGGAAAGCCTTCGTTTAGGAAGTAAGGGAAATTGACGTTGCTGCTAATTGGTCAATCTCCATATCGGTGGTTAGAAAAAGATGTTAGCCGCCCTCGAGGGAAAGTTGCTAGTGGGAGACGCCGCTCGTTGAAAAATATGTCTCCCCTATCTTCCCGTAGTTGGGACAAAGACTGTTTGTCTGTTTGAAGGACTTTAGTTAACTAAACCTTAAGATTTATAACGGGCCCTCCAGCTAGCCGAACATGTACTGCGGAGACGCATCGACATCTGGCAATCATCTTACTCGAAGAATAGGGTCTGCGTGTGGCGAGCCACGGGACAGAAACCGTTGGAATGTTTACTGTCGCGTGTCGCCACGAATATTTCTTTTAAGGAGAGCTATAGAATTACTCCATACCTTTGTTAGGCAAAGCGTTTATCCCTTGACCGCGGCTACGTTGGGCGACAGACTGTCACCTCGAGCCAAAGCTCACCGTCACTAATCTAGAACAATTACAATCGGATTGAATAACTACAATTGTTCAATTACAGCTATAGTAGACTCTAGGTTAGAATGTTGCGGGATTATCTAAAATTCCAAAGGCTCCGGTGTTCTTTCATCTCCGACATATAATTATATAATGACTCATTGAAAACCAGCTTTCATTTTTTGTTGATAGTATGGTAAGAAAATGTGAAGTTCGAACGCTTGTAACGATTGCCTGAGTTGCGTCATCCTTGGTTTTAGGAAAAGATAGGGAAGTCACTGAAGGGTGTCGCGGCTTCGATGTCTTTCGTAGCTGCGACGCGGAGGCCTCTCGGTTGTTCTTTGAACAATCGTCAACGTGGACGAACGTCAAAGCGAAACCACGCGAATTCGGCATTTCCGATAATACGGAACTCTGTAAACGCGACTGCGTTGAATTCGTTCGATTAATTCCTAGCAGTATCTATAAACAGTGAACTTAAGGCCCCATACACAACTGCATACGCTAGGTTGTAAGAAATAATAGCTATATAAGTATGTAGCGGCGCATGAGTTAGAGAACGATGCAAATCGAGAGCGACTCATATTATTGTTTTGCCTCGTGACACTTACACAGTCTTGACGTACATGTAACGTCAACAAATATCTCCAACAGACTCAGGAAACCTGAACAGCCTTGCACACGACACCGACTCCCAAAACAAAGGAATATGAATTCGGCACATAGGCATAAGATAAACGAACATCTAGAAGGGCTGTGTCTTGATCGAGTCTTTCAGTCTTTCGGTAACGGTCAAATCGCACACTTGTAATCCTATTATAAAATAAAGGTACCTCGAACTCTGGTTCAAGAACCCAACATTTTTTTATTATTATTTTCCCATTATTTTTACGTGACATTTTGGCGATCCTGCCAGGATCCATTCGCTTCAGTGTAAACGAAGTTACGATTTCGGTCTACGGACATTATTGAAGATCGAAGGATTCGAACTACTTGTGTTATGAACTTTGCTGTCAATAATTTACCACGGTGGACCAAATTAACGGGGCCACTGTCAGCATAGAACAAATCAACAGAACGAGTTTGACACTCAAACGCATTTGAACGCGCCACAGAGGAAAACACCGCAAGGGAACCTCATTCTACGAACTTACGTATCAAGGTGAGAAAAGTCGGAATTCTTTTAAACAATATAGAACGCGAAAAGTTAGTTTCTCTAGTAACTCTAGCGAAGAGACAATATGAACAAGAAAGACACAAAAGCCGAGACAAGTTTACCCTCTACAAGTGGAGTTCAAAATAAAACGGGAACACTCGATTCCTCTACCAGAGCAATTTTAGACTTAATACAGAGACAGAACGAAGAATTTCGACAACAATTTAACGAAATAAAGAATGCTTTAAAATTAGCGAACGAAGAAAATAGAAAACGCGCTAACGAAATGGAAATATTAAGTAGAAACCTCTCTCGTGTTAAACTACCACAAATAAACGTAAAATCAACTGAATTCGGTTCTATGATGACTGACGATGACGATAATATATCAGTATTAAAACACGATACTAATCCACCTCCACCTATGCCACAAAAGCCACCAACATATGTCCAACCATCCAATTCAACAGCTGGAAACTCTGGAAATCTAAAAGCTGTTTAGTATCTCCGATACTAAACGGAGAAAACGATATAAGTGTAGAAGATTTTATTCGTGAAATAAAAGAAATGAGAATGATGTGTAGCGAACAAACGTTATTATTAAAAATGATCAAAATAGAGAAAATTGTAGGAAAAGCCGCAATGACAATCCGCAATATCCATATTAACGAATTCGAAACTCTGTACGAAGGATTAAGACGTAACGTAGCTACTCAAGCATCAGTAAGAGAACACCAAGATCAGTTAAGAGTGATAAAGCAAGGAATAACCGAAAGCGTGCAAAATTATAACATTAGATTTCGACGTGTTTTCAACAAACTTCAATACAGCATTACCAATGAATATAAAGACGAACTAACTCGATGAGCGATGAACGATCGACTATACATGGTTTCTGTGATTGACTATGTAAGAGGCCTTCGTTCAGAAATAGGACACGTGCTATTGGCTAATCCCCCCCCCCCAAACATCATCGATGCAGAAAAAAAGGCAATGGACGTGGAAAAATACTTTCGCGAAGACAACGCTCGCAGACGGATGACACGACAAACAACCACTCCACCATCTTATCGTAACCAGACGTCTCGTCCAGTAGGTAACCGCTTCACGATTACAAGTAACATGAATAACAAAACTCCACCCACACAAAACATTCTACCAAGAATGAATAATTTTACAAAGCTTGAAAATCGACCATTAAACGAAAGGCCACAAACGAAATGTTTCAAATGCGATCGATTGGGACACCTTGCCAATCAATGCCAAAATTTTCGAATACCGCCTCAAACAAAAGCCCTTCCAGGAATAAACCACATTCAAGAACAATCAGAATTAACAATGCTACCTCAGGAAGATTATCCACAATACGACTACAATTACCAGGACGACGAGGATTGCGATTTTTCGTTGACTCGGGAGCAGGAATCAACTTGCTTAAACGAGGATGCTACCCAGGAAGGACAATAATACCAGACACATAGAAATTCTCCATGGAACATTCCAAATACGAATCCAATTCCAAAATTAAACTAAATTTATTCAACAAAGAGATAGAATTTTCCTTAGTAGATGATAATTTCCCTATCATAGAAGACGGCATATTAGGCTTACCCGGTTTAAATCAATATCGATTCGAACTCTCCAATAAAACATTAAAATTAGATAATAATACTCTTCTGCTGCAGCAAGAACCACCCCTCGCATCGGGAGAAATCGTTCAAAAAATTGTATACTTCGACGGAAAGCCAACGCCAGTATGCTTTATCAATGGTGGTAAGTTTTCAGTCCAAATTTCTAACATTATTGAAAATATAAACACTGTAGATCAAATCTAAAAATTCAAATCTTTGATTCGACTATCGCACATAGAAAAACCTCTTAGAGAACCTATGTAGTATTTTCGTCTGTACCTACTTAAATTATATTTATCTTATTTTCCTTTAAGCATTCGTGAACGTAGTGGTAATGAACTTCAATGTGTTTAGAATTTTTTGTGAAATTTCCGTACTTTGCTATACTTATCACTCCAGAGTTATCGTCATAAATTTTTACAGGGTTATTGTCTAGATTTACATTGAAGACCTTCATAATTTCTCTAATAGACATTAATTCACTCACCGCTTCCGATAGAGCTACATACTCTGCATACGTCCAGGCTTTTGTCACACACCTTTGTTTTTTAGATTTCCAACCGATTACATTTCCATACAATTTAATTACATATCCAGAAGTAGATTTTCTATCTAAATGATCTCCTGCCCAATCAGCGTCCACATAACAATCTATCGTTTCACACTTTTCATTCCTTTTCTAATGTAACCTTAAATCTTTAATATTAAATATTTCAATATTTCGGTACAAATATTTCAATATTCGCAAAGCATATTTAAAATGTGTCTCGCTACAACAATCTTGAAATCTACTTAAGATAATTCACACTATAACTTATATTGGGTCTGGTATTTGTACTAATATACAGCAATGCGCCAATTAAATTCTTGTATCCAATGTCATTTCTATTTATCTCAGCGTTTTCAATTTTTAAATTTGTTTCCGTTGGTGTACAGTACAATTTGCTGTTTTGTAATTTATATTTGTTCGCTAATGATTCAATGTATTTCGTTTGGCTTAGTTTCATTTCATTTTTTATATAATCATACTCTATATTTATTCCAAAATATTCTTTTACTTCACTTAAATCTTTCATTTTAAATTTATCAGGTAATAGCTTCTTTACATTTTGTATCCTTTTTTTGTTTTTACTACAGATTAACAAATCGTCTACATATATTAGCAAATAAACAACATTTTCCCCCTCTCCATGAGTATATAGGCACAACTCTATGTTATTCTTCTTAAAATCCAATGTCGTCACATACCTATCAAAACACTCATACCAATCCCTCGGACTTTCTTTTAACCCATAAAGCGCTTTCGATAATTTACAAACTCTATTCGTTCCGTCCGCATATCCCTTTGGTTGATTTACATATACCTCCGAGGTTACTTCACCATTTAAAAAGGCAGTTTCTACATCCATTTGCTCAATTATTACTCCATTTTGACAACAATATGATAGCAATATCTTAAAGGTCTGATTACTCGCCACTGGAGAATATATGTCATCGGCTACGTTTCTTTGTTGAAATCCCCTTACCACTAATCTAGCCTTATACCTGTCCTCTGATTTTTTCGTGTAAACCCATTTTACATCTAATACTTCTTTGCCTTTTACCCTTTCTACCAATTTCCAAGTTTTATTCTTATAGAGACATTCTATTTCCTTATCCATAGCCTGTTTCCAAACTTCACTATTTTCACAACAAATCGCCTCCTCAAATGTGCAAAAGATATCTACTCTACAATAATTTGCGTGAATCTCACTACTGTTTTCCTTTTCTGGATACCTTACTGGAGTTTTCTTATTACGTGTAGATCTCCTAGGAATCTTTACGCTTTCAGAACTATTATCATTTTCATCTTCTCTACTTTCTAACTCTTCCTTATTCATGCTGTCCAATAAATAATTATCTTTACTATCATCGCTAACTGCATCGAATGAATTCTCCTCAAAACCGATACATTTTTTGTCTGTTTCTACGACCTCTACATGTCGCTACTGTTATTTTTACACCTAATAGGACTCTCTAACCTACTTCACTATATCCTAACAGAATTCCCATATCTGCCTTCTTATCCCATTTGGAAACTCTTTTTTGTTCTGGCCTTCTTACAAAAACTTTACTTCCATATAGATGTAGATTTTTAACACTTGGTTTTCTCCCGAAGAATATTTCAAAAGGTGTCTTTCTTTCTATAGTATTCGCTAATATTCGATTTTTCAAGTATGCCGCTGTACAAACTATTTCCGGCCAGTACCTTTTATGTACTTTCGCTTCCGCTAACAAGCAACGCGCCATGTCCATCACTGTTCTATTATACCTTTCCGCTGTCCCGTTTAATTCATGTACGTATGTTGGGCAATTATTTATTCTTATACCTTTATCCCTAGCAAATTTATAAATTCGATTATTTAAATATTCTTTACCATTATCGCATCTTAATATTTTTAACCTCTTGCCCGTTAAATTTTCGGCTTCATTTACGAACTGTACGAAAGAATCAAAGACCTCATCTTTTGATTTTATACAATAGATCCTAGCTATTTTACTATAATCATCGATAAATGAAATGAAATATTTTTCTCCATTGAATCCGGTAGTCTTAAAGGGACCACATACGTCCGTATGAATAATTTCCATTATTTCCCTAGCCTTAGTTCGATTATTTTTGAAAGGTAAGTTATGCATTTTGCTTTCTATACACACCCTACATTTCAAAAGTTCCTTTTCAAATTCATTCGGTATGCCAGTCACTAGCTGCTCTTTACCCAAAATCTCTAAATATTTAAAATTTACGTGTCCTAGCATCCTATGCCATCTTTCCTTTTTACTCATACCACTACGTTCGGCGCTGTTTACTAAGTGCTTCTTCCCTTTCAATATACTTTTTATTCTATATGTCCCATTCTCTTTGAACTGAGCTGTAAGTATATTATCCTCATCTATTACTTTCGCAATATTTCCTTTGGAAATAACCGTATTCTTATCGTCTGCTGGTTTACCTAAACTAATCAAATTTGCGGACATTTCTTTCGCGTAAAATACTTTCCTCATATTTATTTTATTTTGTTTTCCGAATGCTTCAAAATAACTTATAACATTCCCAACTTTTGTCGCTTTTATCGGTCTATTATCGCCTAAATATATATTTACCGGTTCTTTTAGGTCGATAGATTTATCGAAATAATTTATATTATTAATTATGTGATCGGTACAACCGCTATCTAATAGCCACACTATTTCGTTCTTACTTATTTCATTCGTCTCACTGCTGTTTGCTGCGTGCGCCGTTGCTGTCCATATGCCTGCTCTTGAGTTTCCATGCTCGCCCGTGCCGGTTCTTGATTGATGATGAAAGTTTCCACGTCCTCTGCTCGTATTGCCTTTGTTCTCTCTTCCTCTGTTTCGACCAGGTGTTGGCCCATGCCAATAGCCGTTACTGCTTCCCGCTTGGACGCCATTTTGACACTCTCTCGCAAAGTGTCCTAATCTTCCACATCTGAAGCATCCTTCCTTTTTTGCAGAAAAGGCGTTGGTTTGCCTTTCTCCTCGATTGGATTTATTTTTCTTCTCTGCTATCTCTATTTTATTTTTTACATACGCTACCGTTTGATCCTCTTCTTTCAATGCGTCTATTATGTCCGCTATGTAGCTGTATTCTTCGGGTAACGTATTCAGCATGTAATTCAGCTTTTCCCTCTCACTTACTTGTGCGTCCGCACTTTTTAATTCATTTATTAATTTTTCGAAATCGTTAAAGAATGATGCTGAATCACTGTAGTTCTCCAGTCTTATGTTTTCCAATCTCCTTCTGCATACGATCTGCAGTGCCGTCGACTCTTTCAAGTACATTTCATCGAACCTTTTTATTATATCATACGCCGTTTTTCCTTCCCTAACATACTCCAATTGTCTGTTCGATATTGCACTATAAATTATATTTATCGCCTTCAAATCCTTTTTGTCCCAGTCTTCATCGTCTCTTTCGTTCTTCATTCTAGTTGTAACAACCTCGCATTCCTTATATTTGAGAAACATCGTGATTCTTTGCTTCCACATTCCATAATCCTCACCATCGAATATAGGTATCATGATTTCCGATCTCTCCATTTTAATTGATTCTTCTTTTTTTTTCTTTTCTTACTCAAGCGTTCCTACGTGCTCGAAGTATATTTTTTTTCTCTGAAAGTTTTTTTTTCTTTACTGAAAACTCACTCGCAAGATCGTAACCACGCACTAAATATCTTGCAAAACTAGTAACCACGCTCTGCTACCATGTTAAGGAAATTCGAGGATTTGGGAATACAAATAATTGACTATATTTCCCACACAACAGTTATACATCTATATTACTCTCTGAAGAACGTCTTGCACGCACGCTGGTCGCCAACCGACTATCCTAGATTCTTCTAACATCTGGCAACAGTCTTTTGTCTCCACTAAGACCTTGACGCCCTCTAACCCTTACACACACACTCTCATGTACAGTGTAAATGTATCACTTCCCTAACAAATAAGTATGTTATTTCGTTACCACTTATCTCGTTCATCTCGCTGCTGTGTGCTGCGTGCGCTGTTGCCATCCATATGCCTGCTCCTGAGTTGCCATATTCGCTCGTGCCGGCTGCTGATTGACGATGGAAGTTTCCACGCCCCCTGTTCGTATTGCCTTTGTTTCCTCTTCCTCTGCTGCGACCACGTGTTGACCCACGCCGATAACTGTTACTGCTTCCCGCTTGGACGCCATTTTGACACTCTCATGCAAAATATCCCACTCTTCCACATTTGAAGCATCCTTCCTTTTTTGCAGCAAAGGCATTAGTTTTCATTTCTCCTCGATTAGACTTATCTTTCTTTTCCGCTATTTCTATTTTATTCTTCACGCACGCTACCGTTTGTTTCTCTTCTTTCACTGCATCTATTATATCCGCTATGTAGCTATACTCTTCGGGTAACGTATTGTTTTCGCACGTTCGCTGGGAGACGCGATCTCGAAGAAGCGCGCCAACGGGAGTCGTAAATTCCCGTTACGATTTGCTAATCGACGCCGCGAATCGCTCGATCCCTTATTTCGTTTAGGATAATAAGGGTAGTTAAATGAAGGATAACGCTGTTGCTAACAGGTTATTATATATTTTCACAAACCAACAACTTCGGTGTAACACAAAATGAATATTTGTTATGAGATGACTACGAATGAGTGCGACCTGAGTCTCTAGACGGATTATCGCGTATACTGATGGATTTGTCGACTCATTGTATTCGAATTGCTGACCGCTTGACGAGATGCTTGATTGAGACTGACTGATCTTCGGGTGTAAACCCGGTCGAAGGATGTTGACTGTTCGAAGGATGTAAAGTCAGTGATGTTCGGAGACGATGCTGTGGCGGAGGAAAGCTAAGGATGGGTGTGTCTAGCGCACGGGACCATCGGATTTGTTGGTGACGATTTTGACTAAGGGAGTGAGGGAAATAGTCTTCGTTGTTAATTGGTTAAACGAAGAGTCTTAACCGCCCTCGAGAGAAAGTGGTTCGTGGGAGGAAAGTTGCATCATACGTGAGAAAAACCAACTTTCCCTTGTCAAGCCGTAGTAGACAAAGGTCTTTAGAAATGCTTTGGAAACAGACGTTTGTTCAGTTTGAAGGACCTCGACTAGGAAATTCCTAAGATTTATGGAAGATACTTGAGACTATTGAGGGTACGCAGTGAGTATCCGAAGACATCTGGTTGCCATCTTGCCCGCGGTGTGTGGCCTGGGCTAGGTAGAGTTACGCGACGTAACACGTATTTATCATGTAATTCAGCTTTTCCCTCTCACTCACTTTTGCGCCTGCACCTTTTAATTCATTTATTAATTTTTCAAGATCGCTAAAAAACGATGCTGAATCACTGTATTTATCAAGACTTATCTTCTCCAATCTCCTTCTGCACACGATCTAGTGCCGTCGATTCTTTCAAGTACACTTCGTCGAACTTTTTCATTATTTCATACGCTGTTTTTTCTTCCCTAATATATTCTAATTGTCTATTTGAGAAGGCACTGTAAATTATATTTATCGCCTTCAGATCCTTTTTATCCCAGTCTGGATTGTCTGTTTCAGTCTTCACTCTAGTTATAACAATATCACATTCTTTATATCTCAGAAACATTGTTATTCTTTTCTTCCACATACCGTAACCCTCACCATCGAATATCGATAGCATAATTTCCGATCTCTCCATTTTAATTGATTTCCTATTCTTTACTCAAGCGTTCCTACGTGCTTGAAGTATTTTTTCTTTTATTTTATATTCTTTGAACGTTTCTTCCCTTACTAAACTCGCAAGACTAAAAACCACGCACTAAATAGCTTGCAAAACTAGTAACCACGCTCTGCTACCATGTTAAGGTATAGAGAGGATTCGAAAATACAAATAGTTTACTTTATTTCGCACACAACAGCTATACATATATATATTACACTCTGAAGACTTCGATAACCTTCTTGCACGCACGCTTGTTGTCAACCACCTCCTCTAGATTCTCCTAACAGCCTCCAATCGTCTTTTGTCTCTACTGAGACCTGGACGCCCTCTGACGCTTACACACACATTCACGTGTACAGTGTAAATGTATCATCTACGTAACAAGATCATCAACGTAAAATCCTACCGTCCTCCCGAACATCATAAAACCGAAATAAATAAACAGATGACTGAAATGTTAAACAAAGAGATTATAGAACCCTCCGACTCTCCCTATAACTCTCCTGTCTGGGTCGTTCCAAAGAAAATCGACGCATCAGGGAAACAAAAGTGGCGAGTAGTGATTGACTTTAGGAAGTTAAACGAACTAACAGACCAAGACGCGTATCCACTACCTGACATTAACGATATACTATCACAGCTAGGAAATAAGAAATATTTCTCCTCTTTAGACTTATCCTCAGGGTTCCATCAAATACCCATGGACGAGAATTCAAAGAAATACACTACATTTAGCACACCATAAGAACACTTCCACTATAATAGAATGCCATTCGGGCTCAAGAACGCACCTGCTACCTTTCAAAGAATGATGGATACCACGTTAAGAGGTTTGATTAACAATCATTGTTTCGTTTATCTCGATGATATCATTATATTCGGGCAATCGATGGAAGAACATACTAAAAACTTAGTCATTATATTCCAAAGACTCGGGAAAGTAGGTCTAAGAATACAACCAGATAAATGTGAATTCTTAAAGCCCGAATTAGAATATCTAGGACATGTAGTGACAGCAGATGGAGTAAAACCTAACCCTAAAAAGATAGAAGCAGTAAAGAATTTCAAACTACCAAAAAATCCTACAGATGTAAAATCATTCCTTGGGCTAGCTGGATACTATAGAAAATTTATTAGAAACTTCTCTAAAATTGCCAAACCTCAATCTATTTTTAAAGAAGGACATTTAGTATTAATTCATAACGATCATAAAGAACACAAGATAGATACTGAATGGCCAGGGCCATACACCATTGAAAAAGTGAAAAACCCCTTATTATGAAATAATAGTAAATCACTCGATTAGGAAAATACATGGTAACCGTATTAAACCTTACTTTCCAGGACGATCTTCACCTTCTTCATAGTTAGCTAAGCTAAACGTTATACCCCTTAATGGTAGTTCTATATATCAAGAAAAATTAGCTCATGCATACTTATATAGCGAATCCGTAAACGTAATTATAGGTTTAGACATTAAGGATATATATGCAAAACTCAGCGAAATTAAAAGATTTAGACTAATGTTAACAGAACATTTTAAAAGTGAATGCCCGTATTCCAATGAAATGATTACACGCGCTCGCAAAAGAAATTTAGACAATGTAATCATGCATATTAAATTTATGACACACACTTGTTACCGAAGAGGCTCATTGAATTTTGTTGGATCCATTTCTAGAAGTCTATTTGTAACTCTGGATAACGATAATTTAGAATTAATGAATAAAAATATAGATAAATTTTTTGATGAAAACAATAACTTAAAAACCAATATAACTTACAAAACAAATTTCAAAACTATAGCTTTACCCTTAACTGACAGTCTAGAAGAAATCCTAACAAAAATTGAAAACGCTCCAAAAATCATTAATAATGTATAATCGTATAGAATGCACCTCAATCAAATTTCCAACGAAGTAAACTCTCTTAATTATGAACATAGAATTAGAAGTCTTAAGAAATAGGAACTAAGTGTCTTATAAATTATTAGTTATATTGATCTAGCATTACTAGGAACATATGTATATTTAACAAAATAGGATTATTCGATATTATAAGCAAATGCCTACCTTCCAAATTATGTATTCGCGTATTATGTTGTAAAACCAAAGAAAAAAAAAGACACAGGTATAAGCAATATCTCTAGACCAATAGAGCGCACCTTTAAACACATATTCCACACCTGAAATACAACCATTACGAGAATTACCTGAAGACACCAATTCAGTCATCCTCGAAGCAAGGCATGTAAGATTCCAAAAGGGCATACAAAAGGAGGCACTACACCGAAAATAAGAGTCTGGAGGACCAGCCGCACTCTAACACTGGGGGAATGTAACGTCAACAAATATGTCCAACCGACTCAGGAAACCTGAACCGCCTTGCACACGACACCGACTCCCAAAATAAAGGATTATGAATTCGGCACGTAGGCATAAGATAAACGAACATCTAGAAGGGCTGGTTCTTGATCGAGGCTTCAGTCTTTCGGTAACAGTTTAATCGCACACTTGTAATCCTATTATAGAATAGAGGTATCTCGAACTCTGGTTCAAGAACCCAACATTTTTTTATTATTATTTTCCCATTACTTTTACGTGACAAGCAAAGCGTAACGATAAACAAACTCCGGGCAAAACAATGTTGCCGCTGCGTGCAATCGTCAACCGAGGTTGAATTTAAAGTTTTCGATACTCCCCCGAGTATAAATAAAAGAACACGATCGTTAAGACAGTTAGTATCGAACATTCTTATAGCGAATTAATATCGAACGAACGTAAGCATTACCTTGTATACACATATCGAGCAACACTAAGCGAACGACGACTAATTCTGTACTGCAAATAATTTTAAATACATTTGACTACACTAAGTATCAACTCGTCTGGTCATTAATCAACAACGCGTTTAATCGTCCTCCACATACATGTTGTATAAGCTACTATGTGTATATTTATTTATGTTTCCCATAGTACAGACGTATTCCTTATTTTATTGTAGCTGTGTAATTTCAGTAGTCTTGCATAAAGGACATCTGTTTTGTTGCAATTGTATCAGCTATTAATTGTAATACTTGAAGCGTTTGTATCTAATCGTCATGCATCTGTGGTGGCACTCGACCATGGAACTTTCCAACGGCTTCGCGACACAAAGCGCTATACCTTCAAAGCGTAAGGCCGACACGCCTAATGTACCATTGATATCCCTACAGTTCTTTCGCCGAATATTCGGAAGAATGCATACGCGGCAACCGTTGCGGACATCTAATAAACGCGTGCGTAGTGGAGATATCGAGGGGCAACAAAGAAAAGAATCCATTTGGTTTCGAATCAAAGATTCATTCTGCCCCGAGCTGCGGAGTGCGAAAGGTTAAGCGTCATAGCGAAGCAAACACAATTAGAGATACGTGATTATTGACTCTTGATAGTTAATCGTTAATCGTTGTTCATCGTTAATCGTTAATTGTTTTTGATCGTTCATCGTTAATCGTTAATTGTTGTTGACAGTTAATCGTTAGTCGTTAATTGTTGATCATAAATTGTTGACTGTTGATTGTTAATAATTTAATTAACTTTTTTGTTGAACATCAAGAGTATTTCTTGTGGGCACCTTCACCCACTATCCACCTCACATCGTTATTCTACATACGGAAGGCAAGATTGATATCAAGTTCGAAGGACAGACCGCAGAAGTCTGGTCTCTGCTATTACCACGAGACCTTTCGAGACCGCGCAAGGAAGTGCCGGGCCCCTTGCAACTGGACCCAGTGAAACGAGACCAGCCGTCCGTAAACGCGGCATGTGGCGATGGCTTTAGTATCCCATCGCATTTTCGTGACGGACAGGGCACCAAGGATCTCTTTTCTTGTGAACACCGGTGTCAATATAAACGTATACTCGTGCAACAAACTACGCGGATCCGCGAACAAAGATACGTACGAGCTGTTCGCGGCGAATCGAGTGGTCGAAGCAAACCGAAAACGCCTTTCGCGAGTCAAAACGCATCGTCTCTGACGCCACAATGTTAGTGTCACGACCGGCATACTTCAAATCCGATGGACTGACGATGGAGATAAAGATGTGGCGGCACTCGGCGACAATCGGCGGCAATATCGCTGAAGTGTCTAATGAACCATCAACATCCCAACGGTCCTTCCGCCGAAGGTTCTAGAAGAAAGAGCACGTGGCAACGGTCGCGGACGCCTAGCAAATGCAAATGCATGGTGGGGATGTTGAGGGATGACAAAAGAAAGTAATCGGATTCGATCGAAAGTCAAATCATAAGAGCTTCAGTCTTGGAAAGTCACGCCTAGAGTTTGGAAGTGGATTGTAAAGTGAATTGTTGTTAGAAAAAAAATAAAGTTTCTTTTTTTTATTTACACCTCAAATTTCTTTTTTTATTTTGTTATTTTACGTGACATTAGCGCATTCGGTATCGGCAACAGCGCGTGAACGACAAATGGCAGCCGCTAGGATTCGTTACAAAATCTTTGTCTCCCGTGCGATTAATTCTGTATTTAGAATAATTTTAAATATATTTGACAATATCAAGTATCAACTCGTCACGTCATTATTTAAATCATCCACCACAAATCCAAAAACAGAATAAGGAAAACAGAGAAACGAACAAATAGAAAATTAAGTTGCTAACATGTTTTTCTATAATAATATTTTAACATCAATATTGTAATACGCAATGTGTTACGCCGCCTAAAACATCTGCACGCCAGCCCGCGCGACCGGACAACAACCGACCTGCGTAACGTCACTTCGACCCTCAATAAACCTAAGGACCCACCATAACTTTCACTTCCCTGTATTGTTTCGCCATGTGTCTTCAATCCGTTTGTCTTGAAGAATTTCTAAAGCTTAAAAATATTCTCGAAACACAGTCGGTTTTTAGAGAGGTCCTTGGGTTTATTAGTCGCACTTAAAACACGGAGAAAGCGGGTATGCACCCATTAGGAAAATCCGAATAGCCCTGTAATAAAACAAGCTAGGTTTTTCTCACGCACACAGTCATCTATCCACCACGATGGTAGGAGACTCGATACTCATCCCTTCGAGCAGTAGTGCAGGTCATGACCAATCGACACCGCGCTTCGTGGCCCTCACTTTTTCTAACGAAAGTGGGAACAACGAATCCGCGTTCTTTAGGCACAGGGGCACACCCACACCGAACTTTTCTTCCGTATTAGAAAAAGAGCGACAGACAGTCTAAAAACTAACGCCTAACGCGGCAGTCTACACATAGCGCGAGAGTCGCATACTTCACGCAAATCTTTTGTCGGTTCTCGGTGTTGTCGAACACACATCTTCTCTCCTAAATATATTATAGTGCTAAGTCCATTAATACATTAATTTCCATTATAAGAGCCCTGCTCTAGCGTACATATCTATCGCATCTTCATGCGACAAGTTGTTAACTATTTATTTCTCTACGTCAGTGTAATCTAAGTGTTGGAAATATATAATTTATAATTCTGTGAATCACAGTGTTATACAAACTCAATCACCCCTATTATCTCAACGGAAATCAGGGGATCGATCAATTCGTGGTGTCGATTGTTATAATCGTAACGGGGATTTACGACCCCCGTTGACGTCTCTCCTCGCGATTACGTCTCCCCGCAATTGGTCGAAATTTACACAATGTGAAAATGAAAAAATTGGAAGCAACCGAACTACGGATGAAACTAAATCACTTCGCTGCTTGTAAAGATAACTTTTAGTGTTATAAACATAAGTCAAGTAGCAAAGAGCATAAATTGAATTTACCCAAACTCTTCTTGAAATCTGACAAAATGATTCTTTATTTTGTCAAAAAAATCTTTACGTATTTTCCATTCCCATTCGTCGCTTTTTTCAGTGGCGTGTTTATCGCTACGTCGAAACTCCGTCGGGTAGCAGTTAATTTCATTTAAAGTAGAAAACTATTCAGAAACGTGTATACGTTACACAGCAACAAACCAGTCGCCCTGTTATTACCTCGTTCTCAACAGTTCAAATTTCAGGGACAACCGACTACTTAGTATCGACCCAGTACGTCATATTTACTCGCCAAAAGAATTGTAAACGAAAATTGTAACCAGACGTGCCGTTAGTAACTACCATTTTTCGCGAAACTTCTTTTTCATTTGGCGGAAATTTAAACAAACCCCGAAACACCGTGGCGTTTTGCAACTGTCTTTAATCCTTTAAGATAAAAAAGATTGACGCAAAATTTTGACGGGATGAAATTTCACGATATATTCAGGTGAAACGATGCGAAATTAGAGCGAAGCTTATAATGGGAATATAGTTTGCTTGTCTGTTGTCATAAAATGAGATATGCAGAATATATTAAAAAATAGAGTATATGTAATACGAAACTTTATATTATTCATGTTATTATGGACAAAATATCACAATATGTTCATATATTTAAATCTCCTCCGAAAAAGATTATTGTATGTAGAACACAGTTTAACTGTATTTTGAATTCTTGTTTATCAGATCACAATTGATAAGTTGATATTAGGATGATTATCCTCATTTGAAACAATTTTGTGACTGTTACTTGTCAATATACTTTATATCTTATGTACATTTTAAATATAGTACGCAAACTCGAAGTTGCAAGGAACATTAATAAAAACTCAATATTTCAATAACGCCTTTCATGATTATAATTAAATATTTTTTCAAAATGTCGTATCAGTGTTACATCTAGCACCCCCTCCCCCACACACAAAAGTTTACCAATTTATAATATATGTACTAGTAGATTGACAAGTTACGATTTACAGGTTATATAGAATTCTATTTTATGATTTTATAATTTTTCGTTAAATACAATAATCAAATAACTTGCAAATAGTAAAATTTCATTTGTTTTATCGTCAAACTTGTGCAAGGGAACATATTAATGCTGGTAACTTTAGTGACTTGCAAAATTTCAATAGTGCAAGACAGGCCAGATATTCAATTGCAATTGGTTGCTATCCATATTTTCATCGGTCTTACAATAACCTTATGTTATCAATTATGAATTAAAAAGTTAATGAAATCACAACTCACCCAAGGCCAATGGGTATGACTTCTTTTCGAAGATCGATTGAAATCTCGAGTTTGTTGTTTGAGACATTCAGTTACCACAAGACAAAAACACCACTCCATTACAGCCGACGTAAACAAAACATGACAGATTCTTCCAATTCTCGGACAACAAACATAGGCATACATACTGTTTTAAAGTCACAGTCTGTCGTTGAACTTTCGCCAAGTAACTTGATACGCACATATACACGTCCCTCGAAATCAGTTTTCGACGAAAATACATACGTGACATGTTATGTTGCAACCGAACGTGAATTTCTCGCGGGAAATAGCCTGATATCGTTTATTTATGCGTCTCTCAAATACGAATTTTACTATACACTTCGTTTAAGACACGCCATTTTGCAAAACGATTATCGAAAGATTACTGCTTACATCGAGATCGAGAATAGATTCGCAGGAAGCTGGATGCCGCGATTTCTTCCCGCGCTTTACTTTCTTCCGAAGTTGTGATTGGTTGATTTCCTGCTGCCATATTCGGTTTCGCCGAGAATCGTGAACACGTACGCTGGAAGCAATGCGGGGTAATTATTTAATTTATTTCATAATATTATTTAACATATATCGTGAAAAGTTCTGAATATTCGGATTCTTCTGTTATCGTTTCATCGTATGTTAGCATTATCAGCTCTCGATATCGAATTGGCAAACAGAATTTTTCTCATACAAAGTAAGTCACATTAAGTATATGTATATGTATAGTCGAAGCAATGCAATTAAAAATTTTTCCATTTTAATTGCTATTATTTATCACAGACATTTTACCGAGCATTCATTTTATAAATCTTATACATACATATATATATATATATATATATATATATATATATATATATATATATATATATATATATATATATATATATATATCGGGTTTACATTAGAATTAGGGTTAGGGGCGTGAAACGAATCTTCGTTTGGGTTACACGTTGTCGTTATGCAATGGAGAAGACATTGACTAGTGCAAATACGATTATTATAGAACCGGACAAGTAACCGCGGTAGTTAGGTGCTCGAGATACTAATGACAATGATCCTAGGTTCAATAACGAATCCGCGGTCAACGGGATGACAACAGAACGTACTCACAAAGTCTAAGTCTGAGAATAATCACTGATCGCGAAGGCGTTACTCTTGGATCGATGAGATCGCGAGCGAGAAAGCCTTTCCCGTCCCGATGATGCCACACAGGAAAACTATAACGGGGTGTGTCTAAGGATACGAGATCATCGGATTCGTCGAGAAAAGCCTTCGTTCAGAAAGTGTTGCTGCTAATTGGTTAATCTCCATATCGGTGGTTAGAAAAGGATGCTAGCCGCCCTCGAGGGAAAGTTGCTAGTGGGAGACGCCGCTCGTTGAAAAATATGTCTTCCCTATCTTCCCGTAGTTGGGACAAAGACTGTTTGTCTGTTTGAAGGACTTTAGTTAACTAAACCTTAAGATTTATAACGGGCCCTCGGGCTAGCCGAACATGTACTGCGGAGACGCATCGACATCTGGCAATCATCTTACTCGAAGAATAGGGTCTGCACGTGGCGAGCCACGGGACAGAAACCGTTGGAATGTTTACTGTCGCGTGTCGCCACAAATATTTCTTTTAAGGAGAGCTATAGAATTACTTCATACCTTTGTTAGGCAAAGCGTTCATCCCGTGACCGCGGCTACGTTCGGCGACTGACTGTCGCCTCGAACCCAAGCTCATTATCACAATTCTCGAATAATTACAATCGGGTTGAATAACTACAATTGTTCAATTACAGCTATAGTAGACTCTAGGTTACAATGTTGCGGGATTATCCAAAATTCCAAAGGCTCCGGTGTTCTTTCATCTCCGACACGGCCATCCTGACTATCACACGTCCTCGTGTGTAACTAAAATATCGTATTTCTTACATTAGATTCGATACAACTGACATTATTTGCGATTTAACTAAATGTCCAAGTAAGTCAAGGGTCCAGTGCAATAACAAAGTTTCGTTCGGAGGTTTGACAACAGAAAAATAAAAGAGAATAGGAATTTGTAATGTTATAATTTGTATTCAAAGTGTTAGGTGCGTTCTGTGAGTCGCCAGCCAGACCGTAATGACACAACAGATCATTTTCGATTTCGTACACCGGTGAACCTCAGTTTGTTGGATCATATTGCCACGTTGGGTGCATTACACCCAGAAAGCACGTAAGCCCACTCAACGGGTTACAACAAAAGCACGTAACCCCACTCAACGGGTTACAACAAAAGCACGTAACCCCACTCAACGGGTTACAACAAAAAGCACATCAACCCACTCAACGGGTTACAACAAAAACACATCAACCCTCTCAACGGGTTACAACAAAAACACATCAACCCACTCAACGGGTTACAACAAAAACACATCAACCCACTCAACGGGTTACAACAAAAACACATCAACCCACTCAACGGGTTACAACAAAAACACATCAACCCACTCAACGGGTTACAACAAAAACACATCAACCCACTCAACGGGTTACAACAAAAACACATCAACCCACTCAACGGGTTACAACAAAAGCACATAAAACCACTCGGTGTATTACTATGACCACAACACAGTGTTAATGATCCTCTGAGGTCAGTGTACTTGCATCGTTATTATCACCGCCGTTGTCATCACCGCAGACGTCTAACTCAGCAGGGACGCAACCTTCTGGCATTTTTCTCAGTCTGTCGTGTCTGTCCTTATATGATCGTTTACCGTCTAAGGTTTTTAGGGTATATCTATCTCCTTCCAAAATCTCGGCTATTACGAATGGACCCCTGAATTTCGGATCTAACTTCGTCTGGTTTCTTTCCTCGTTTTTACGTAACACGAAATCGCCAAGGTTGAACCTAACTATTTTAGCTTTGTTTTTGTCGAACCTATCCTTATCGTATTTGGCGCAGTGATACATCGAGCATTTTCGACGATCGCATTTGCGTCTAAGTTAGTTTCGCTTAGTAAGGAGTTATCCCGGTGATCGTGGATTCGTTTGAACTCAAACATTGCTAATAGTATTATTTAATTTAATTATTCGTAGATCGTATTATTCATTAGGCTTAGTGTTTGTTAGACTTATTATTAGTTGTACTTATTATTTGTTAAGCTTAGTGATAGACCTGTATATATGTCTAAATAAAATCTCGGCTTTGTGAAACGATGGCTAGTCCACACGAAGAGTCGTCGCGCGCCCAAAATTCGAATCGTGACCCGACATATATATATATATATATATATATATATATATATATATATATATATATATATATATAAGATATATATACAAGAAAGAAGATACAAGAAAGAAGATACAAGAAAGAAGGAATATTATATTAGCGGCATTTTTGTAGCCATTATATAGGGTTTCGATCGCATAATTAATCAGTATCAACTTACCAGTCTTTAACGGAAGGACAAAAAGAAGAGCAGACGACACACAGACCGCAATCATGATCATTTTCAAGTAGAATCTCAAACTGCCGTACATCTTAGAAAACTTCGTTAGTCGTAAGGGATCAAAGGATGATGTCCGCGCTAGGGAAAATAGATGAGAAGCGGCTATTTCAACAACCACCGTGTAGGTACTGCACTAGCCAGAAGTATCTGCGACAGAAATCAGAATACACTCGTTTTCGCATGGTTGGATCAATTTCGCGTGGGACTAACCTGATTGAACCTAACGCGGGATAATTGCTCAACTCACGACTTTAACCAGCCCGCTTGATTCTCTGTAAATGCTTGAAATTGACGCTTGGATTCTTTCCAGATTAACTAGCTTTGCCCCTCCCTCCCTTTATCTATTTTCTTAGATCGACTTAGACTGCCACAATATATTATCTTTCTTCTTTTCTTTCCTTTTCTTTCCTTTTGATCTTTTAAAGCCCTAAATCGCTGGCTATTTTGTATACTATATATTTTGTACACTCAATTACTCTGTAAGTCATAAGTACATATGTTTTACAACGTTATTTGTCATATTTCAGTTAAACCCCAGAAAAGCCAGAAATATATTTTCAGCATGTTTTAACGCGCCCCTGGCAAAGATCTCAAAAACGAGTTGCGGCACAATTTAAAGCGACAAATAGCATCGCGTGTCTCGTTGTGGTAACACACGGTTCGCCAGTTTTTTTTTTTTTTTTTTTTTTTTTTTTTTTTTTTTTTTTTTTTTTTTGATATCGGTGACTGCCATATTCTCTTGAGTTTCCAAATCGTAAAGAATCTTTCCCCAGGGATTGGTCAACTGTGTATGTCCCCATGCGACGTAACTTGCTTAAGGAACACGAGCCGGTGATATGCAGGCAACGTATAATTGATTATCATTCGCTCTGAAACGCTGAAGTAATGACCAGTGCAGTGGTCCAGTGGTCATATTGAATGCCGCTGGATATATCAGCATTTGGCAACCTAACCCAGAGAAGCAGGAAATATGAAGCTACCGAATACCAATTAACTTCGTAGTTGCACGGTTCACATTCCATCATTTCTGAATATGCGAGGACAGTCCTCTTATTGTGCTTTTAATTCTTTTATTTGTTTCATTTTCAGCAAATATACTGGTTTTTTTAAATTAAGCTTCTGTTTATACAGAGTTACAGATTATATTAATTTTATATAGAATATATTTAAGAAAGATATTTAATTTTTTGCTAGTTAAGTATTGATCGATTAAGTTACTGTACCTTTGTTCCGATAAATGCGTGCCATTTCCTCGAATCTAATATCATAGCAAATGCCAATACCTATTTTGCAGCCCTTCACATCGAACGTCGTTAGGGAGTTACCAGGACTGAGTGAATCACTCTCTCGAAAAGTAATCTTATTAGGAATGTCGATGTCGAATAGATGTACCTAATAACATAAAAATGTAGTCGCTAATTCTATTGCTGCAACTTTTGTAATTTAATATCAAAGTTACCAACTCCTAAACTTTAATTATTTTTTATTTAATAACTGACAGCGTTTTTATCACTTTCTTTTATTAAAAAATCTTATCATTTAATAATGTTTAAAAAGGAGAAAAAATAAGTATAATAATATTTTAAGTATTTGAAAAATTTATACAACACAAACACATTACAACAAAAATGGGCGTTTCCCGTATCATAACGTATTTTATAAACCGTAAATTATAGAATTGGTTATAGTATACGTATGTACATATGTATATTCCTAAATTATTCCTAGATAGAGTCACTTTCTTCGCCCCAATATTTTCAAATTCAAAGCCATAAAGGAATATATTACTTACCTTTCGGTGTTTTGCTATCAAAGTTCCATCGGGACCCCAAATAGTACAGGTATTGTACAATTTATCGCCCTCTATTTCAGGCATCGTACCACCAACTACATAGATGTTGTTTTCTTTAGCTGCGTTCGATGAAGCAACGCTCGTTTCACCATCAGGAATACTCTCGGCGTATTTTGGAAAGTACTCTGCGTTGCAATATTTCAATTAATGAAATGTCTTTTGTTCCAACCATAAATTAAATTGAAATGTTTGTCAGTTTTTTATTTTTTAAATTATTAAAATAACTAAGTTTTATATTTCGACTTAATTAAATATGCAATTACTTAGCTAATAGTATATATAATAAATTGTTTCTACAGGTTCAAAATGAAAAATGAATATTTAGAAATATTTAATTACGACAATGCTATTTGTGTTAGCATCAGTGGCTTGTTACTCAACGACTTTGCTAGTACTTTTTGAAACATAAAGTTAGTTTTCAATTAACACTTATACTAGAGGCGGAATTATAAATACAAAATAATTGATAATACTAATTTATAAGTACCTAATTATTAGTATCTTCAAAAATATATTTATACAAAAATCACGATAATCATGAAAATGGGGAAATCCTATATTCTCGAATCAATTCACAATTTATTTTGTATATTAATTAGATTCCGCGCTCATCAGTACGTACTCACTGGCGAGATCGAGAAAATGTATCGGCAATTCCTCGTACGACCAGAGGATCGGAAATATCAAAGGATATTATGGCGCAGCGCGAGTGGAGAAACAGAAACATATGAGCTTAACACCGTAATACTCTTATCATAGAAATAGAAGCAGTCCTCAATTCCCGCCCGCTAACTCCTATCTCCACCGATCCAAATGATCTCCTAGCCCTCACTCCCGGACATTTCCTCATTGGCGATTCATTAATGTGCTTACGTGATCGAGATTTCAGAGACATTCCATCGAACCGACTCTCCAAATGGCAGCATATCCAACAGCTTAAACAACATTTTTGGAACCGCTGGCATAAGGAGTATTTGAACGAGCTAACCAACCGCAATAAATGGAGCAAGGGTGGACACAGCATCCAAAAGGGCACAATCGTCATCCTCAGAGAGGACAACGTTCCCTCCATGCATTGGCCTCTGGGCCGAGTTCATCCAGGCGCCGATGGTGTTGTCACGTAAAATAACAAAATAAAAAAGGAATTTGAGGTAAAAAATAAAAAAAAGAAAACTTTATTTTTTTTCTAACATCAATACACTTTACAATCTACTTCCGAACTCTGGGCGTGACTTTTTAAGACTGACTCTTATGATTTTACTTTCGATCGGATCCGATTACTTTCTTTTGTCATCCCTCAACATCCCCACCGTCCATGCATTTGCTAGGCGTCCGCGACCGTTGCCACGTGCTCTTTCTTCTAGAACCTTCGGTGGAAGGACCGTTGGGATGTTGATGGTTCATTAGGCACTTCAGCGATATACATTGTCGCCGAGTGCTTTATCTCTATCGTCAGTCCGTCGGATTTGAAGTATGCCGGTCGTGACAGTGTCATCCGGACAGCTACAGTTCAGACGGCAAAAAGCATTTTGGATCGGGGCGTCAAAAGGCTTGTCCCACTGCCAATTCAACCCGATCTCGAGAAACCCGAACAACTAGCCACCGAGACGAAATAAGATGGGAACTTCAACCACACCTCGCTAGTTTGATCGGTACCCTCTCAACGGGGGGAGAATGTTACGCCATGCGGCTTACCATAGGTCATATTCTTAACTATCGATCGCGGCACTATAATGTCGCAGACGGACCGTCGCGTCTGCCCGGCAAACAAACATTGTAGTGGCAAGCGCATGATTCATTAAGCAGGGCGACTTCCAGAAACGTCGACTCGTGGTCGTTATTTTACCTCGCGTAAAAGAATGTGGCGTGATCCGAACGTAGTGGGGGTCGCCTTCCAGAAAAAACGAAAAAAATCGAAAGGCGTTCAGAACTTTTCGAGAAGTCGAACCGTCAACACAGGTGGTATGTCGCGCATTACTTATCAACCAAAACGCAGTTACATTTTTTTTGTTCCATTTATATCTTTCTAGTTAATAAGTTGTTGAAATAAACATTAATTTATTTGTGTTAATTCTGTGGAATTTCATTGAACTACTGAACTGATCAGTTCGTGGCGTCGATTATTTAATCGTAACGGGAAATTACAACTCTCGTTGACGTGCTATCTCGCGATCGCGTCTCTCCGCGAACGGTCGAAACAAAATGATTCACTAAAAACTGTCCTGAATTCCTAAGAACTTATTTACCGCAAAACTGACAAAGTGTTTATTTAAAAAATGAGGTTGAAGGTAGTCCTTTTCTTTCATTTCATTCATTTTCATTTTCTTTCTTAAGTATGGCTAACACAATATCTAATCAATTAAAATTTTATATTTTCACGTGAAAAGTTTCTTTAGATAATTATTATCAACATGATGACTAACTCTTACGGATTAATACGTGTCTGTAGGGCAATCCGGTGGACTCGATCGGCTTTTTACTTCGAAAGTTGAGTAATCGGTGTCGCTTTCTTACGCATCTTTGAACTGTATAAATGTTTTAAAATTGTTTGATCCAGAATGTACCACACCGGACAATCAAGAAGGCAGGTGCCTTGACTACAGAAAATGTAAACCTCTGCAAGAAATATGGCAGATACAGTACCGTACAGCCACCGATTTTTATAGACGATCAGTGTGCAGATACCAGGGCAATGTTACGATCGTTTGCTGTCCGAACGATCCAAACAAAGAGAAGAGAGAAATTTTAATAAAAACTGTGTATAAGTATAAGGCTTTGCGACCACCATACTGAGGTTTTAGCAACGTCTCTCATACCAGGGTGGTCGATGGTAAACCAGCTGAACTTGGTACGTTTTATGTCTTTCTTTCCGATTAATAATAAGCCATTTACTGCAAAGAATGAACTTTAAAGGCATTAAACAGCACATCAATGTACATTTCAATTAGACTAAATAATAATGCTATGATTTTATCGGTAGTAACTTTACTTATTAACTTGAATTATTTCTTTCTTTTACTTCATGTTAGGAAGAGTATCTTTTTGCTTGAAATAAAAAATTGATATAGGAGTAATAATATGGATAGAGATCAAAAACTGTTAGGGCAGAAATTACACGTTTGAACTTTATAGTTCAGTATAGTTCAAATAGAAATTATATAGAATTATTTAATAATTTGTATTCCACTGGAATAAAAATTTAATTTCTGTCTTTATCAAATCTCTGTTTCAGAGTATTTGTACGTATGTACTTATCGTCTGCTGTATGATCGAATTTCGAATAGGTAATAATCGTTGTTACTCGTTATGTGAGAAAAAATTATGTATATTCACAACTATGACTATTGCATTTTAGGCGCTTGGCCATGAATCGCTGCATTAGGTTTTCGTAATCCCCGAAACCCAGACAAACCACTATGGAAGTGCGGAGGTTCCCTGATATCGGCTAGGCATGTTTTGACCGCAGCACATTGTGCACATATGGATGGAATAGAAAACATACACAATCATAATATTGCCATTCTTAGATTGGTGGAGGAGGTGCCATTTTCGAGTAAGTCCTCAAATATATATATATATATATATATATGCTATTGAGTATTACTGAAGTATCATATCCTGAAATTTCTTACTGTACACATATATTGTGTCATAAAGCGTGTATAATTCTTTCTCATACTTTTGGTCATTAGTTTCCTGCATTTTCATTTATTTTTTTATTTTTCAGGGTACGTATATCCCATTTGTACGAAAGAGCCCCTACGAAAGAGCAACTTCGTCGGCTATAACCCCCTTGTTGCTGGATCGGGAGCATTAAGATATAGTAAGTGATATCAATTTTATAATAAAATTAAATAGTTCCAGTCTTAAATATCTTTCTTATTTTCTTCGTAGGACGACCACGACGTAATGCATTAATGGAAGTACAAATGCCAGTGATTAAGAACGCCGAATGCAAAATAGCTTATTCCAAATTTCCTAATGCACCTGATATCACTGATGGTATAATATGCGCCGAACATGCTCAGGGTGGAGAGGATTCTTGTACGGTAATTAAGTTACAGAGTTACTACAAACTATACGGTATCTGAAGACACGTCGATTCGAATTAACATCAAATCGACGTCTTAAACATTAAAAATAATAGATAAACACAATTTAATAGTTTTGCCCACTTCTCACACCTCGTTATGGTATTTAATCTAATTTCCTCTAATCTTAGTTTTGCTCAAAATACATATAACATGTACGTTATAAATTGGAGTATTTCAATACACAAATCAATAGAAGATTATTACTGTATATAAGTATAATTTCAATACAATTCGATCGATATATTTCAGTATCTTTGATTAAAAATTTAACGATCCTTTCAGGCTGACCGCGGCGGATCACTGCTGATACAACATGAATTAACCTCGTATTTAATAGGTATTGTGTCTTATGCTTATAAGTGCGGCACAGCTGGGTATCCCAGCGTTTACACTAGGGTCACATCGTACCTTGACTTCATTCTCCAAGCGATGCAATAATATGATATTACTGTTCCATAAATATCATTGTGTAAAAAACGTAAAGTTGGATTTTCTTATTGTGGAGATAAGAAACAGCTCAAATTTACATTGTTTTGTACGTTACAAATTATAGGCTTAAAATGTACGAAATGTAACTTTGAAACGACACTAATTTTTTACGCACGATAAACCTCCACAACTTAGGTATGTAAAGATGATAAACGTATATTAATTCTATTAATTTGGTAATAATAAACCAACTTTCTGAGAAGTTCTGTAAATTTCGTTTCTTTTGTATCAAGAGAATAATGGAATATTCCACTTAGATCATATACTTCTTGTATGTACGTACAAAATTTTCCGGCTAATCTAAAACACTTCATAAGATAGAGAGCTTCTGGAAATTCGGACACAGAGAGTGCATAAAATACAAGATAAGTCTCGTGTCTTTCAAAATTATTTTTTATTCGCTAAAAACGTCCTGTGTACTCATGCAATCACATGCAACCTCGAAACTTCACTTATTTTTTATCACTTTCCAATTCAATACACAGTTTCTGCATTTTTGACTATATGTAAGAGAAATTTCCATTCAGCCAAAGGTGTACTTACAGATTATAGATTCCTATACGACTCTCAGTAAAAATTTATCCGCACTCCAGATAGTTAAAACTTCTGTCGACCGTATTGATCCATCTGCACTCTTCGTATGACGTCAATATCTGTTCAGTGCTGCTGCGCAGGTTTCTTTGTGTTACGTCAATTCGTTTGTGACCGTTGCGCGAGTAATGGCGCTTTGCAATGGTGATTTGCAGGAAAACAGTGCAGGATGCTGTGATTCGTTTCTTGTGGTCGGAGGTTATGTTTGATGCCTATATTTATCAAAGATTTAATGCACATTATGGAGAAAGTGTTTTGTCACGAAGTGTGTTTGAATGGGCACAAAAGTTCAAAGAAGATCGCACAAGTGTTATGAAAAAACAGCTGGACGCCCGTCCACATCCACGATGACAACATTGAACGTGCTCATGAACTTATGCTCTATGGAATAGACGAGTGACAGTGGATAATGTGGCAAATCATTTGCAAATCAGCCACGGCTCTGCTTATGCAATAGTACACGACAGATTTGGATTTTAAAAAGTTTGTGCGAGATGGATGCCGAAAAAGCTGATGAAAAGGTGAAGACGACGATGCATTCGTGGTTCGCAGCTCAGCCCAAAACATTTTTTAATGAGAAAATATAAAGGTCCTTCGGCAAATGGACAAAGTGTATACAGAAATCGAGTGATTATGTCAAAAAATGATGTATGTCTTTTTTGACAATTGCTTAAAATAAATTCTACACCGACAGAGCGGGTAACTTTTTACTCACCCTCGTAAGACACTTAAATTTCCAATCTATTATGATGAATAAAAGAGCTTATACTATTAAATCTAATTGTATTTTGTTGCATGAGAGTACACGTGTATGTGATGTACATTACCTTTATATCCCCTTGAACGCTTCAATATTGCGCATATATACTATATTTTGTACAGCTTCTATAAAATTTCGTATGTTTGTTTAGGCTGTTAATCTAGAGGCTGGAGTACAAAGAAGTGGCACAATGATGTGGGCTGATGACATTTATAATTATCAAGGAATCACCCCTACATTCGCTCAGGTATATATCGTTGACTATAATGTATTTAACATATATGATTGTTAGAATATTAATAATTAATTTTTAATTCTATCAGAATTTTAATGAAACTGTCCCTTGGGAAGGAAGAACTGATACCTTGATATCACGGTTTGTACATCCTATATATACGACAAATTTTAGAACATTATATAACGAAGAACCAGATCGTCGTGGCCATGTGATGTGAATAAAAGGACTTGAATTTGATGATATTTTTATAATGTTAGATAACATAACTAAGTATCTTCACAGTAAGATAGGATGACATGGTTTACATGATCTTAATGTTGTTCACTCGAGTGATGATATTATAAGGAAAAGCGTAATATCACAGGTAGGATGATTCATAATTTAGAACTACTAACTCATGTATGTATTAAAAATTAAAGAAATATATTAAATTTTATAGGATATTTATGTTTAGTAACCAGTAATTCAGAGATTGGTATTCATGGTTACTATAACGAGGCTGTAGAAACGCACCCTTTCTTCTTTGCAAATGGTCCTGTATTTATGTCTAAGCCGAAACTGGAACCTCTGAATAATTTAGATTTATTCTTGTTATTTTCTAAAATACTTATCTACAGTATACCATAAGGAATGATACCGTATCGCACCTAATCAAGTGCCTTAAGAAACATCAACAGGATATCACAGTAATCCCTTATCGACTGATATGTAAGTAAAAGTTATCTGTCATTGTTATACACAATTATGTGTTAGTGTTATACACAGTTATTTATCATTTTCTATTAATTCAGTTGTAGCCACTACAATATCTATGACACTGGTAGTAATTATAAGAACAATAATGATGTTCTATAAGAGGAAATGATGATTAGGAACAAAAACTTACAGGTAAGTCAAAGTATATGTTATTTGCCATTTGAAAAGAAAGTTACTAACTTGGAATTTTTTGATAAATAATAATTGTGCAAAATATATTGGATTTCAAATTTGTCAAAAATTGAAATTTAAGAAGCATTGTAATAATATAACATTAATATTTTGATTTTTCAGGAGATATCATGCGGTGGATGGATAATATGTAAAAAATATTAAGCAGTATATGAATTTTCATATTGCGTAGAGATAACAAAATGAATTTTAAAAAATGTCGACATGGTAATAAGAAATAGCATCATGACAAAGAATATATAAACACAGTTTCATTTTTTATAAATAAAAATTTGTTGTTCCAGATTTTGAAATATAGTGAAACGTTTAATTAGTATCTTAATATCTTTAAATAATTATTATTTTAGAATCAATTGTAATTGTATCATACGTACTTTTGAATTCGTGCAAGAACATATGTTATTTTGAAGTAGTTATTATTAGGAAATTGTTAGACGCGAACAGTATGCGAAAAGTTAGTATGTAGTGTAATAATTATCAATCAAAGCACAAGAATTAAATTCTTTAGGAAAAAATTTCCGGAATTTCTTATTTACATGATTATAAAGAAATCCATAACAAAAAGGAGCTGCTTTCTAATACTTCTCTTCCTTGTAATGCCTACGTTAACAATAACGAGGTTCGACTTTTTGTTTTTAGAGGGATACTGGAAAATTTGAAAGTACAGTACCATTGGGAAGAAAATCACGATATTGAAAACGATATTTGCAAGTAAATTTCCAAAAAATCTGTTTTCAAATTTTCGCTTTCTATTTCACATTAAAAGAAAGGGAGGGCTGCCTTCTTTTTCTGCAAGACAAAACAAACATTCTGAATCTCGTATCAATGAATGATGTCAATAAGTTATTTTTCTTTTCAGATTGAACAATATTCCAGATTTATTCATAATTTCATACTACGCGAAGAATAGACTTTCATAGGTATATAAAGGAAATATTAAGTATAGGAAAACTCTTTTTCGTTGTAGGTGACATATGCTTCACGGTTGAACACATGTATTTTTGAACACATATAAATGAAAAAGTACTCTTATGGAGAAAAAGAATTGATACCTTCGATTGACATTAGATAATGTATATAAACTTATGAACAATCACTATCACTATCAGTTTGTATTTTAGGTGCACACGCAGATTTGTTGGAGTTCTTATAAAATGTACTTCCTGTACGAACGTTTTATTCTTCCAAATTTTACGATACTATGTCTCATATGATAACTATATGGATTAAACGTAATATAAATGATCCGAAAATAGACTCGAACGACATTAATTGTCTTTCTATTTATACCAATATCGAAAATACAAGTAAAGCTGGAGCAATAGTATGCAAGAATGGACTATTTATTATTTTAAACCAAATCATAGCATATTCAGAATGCACAGTATTATCATGAAACGACGAGTTTTATGTTAATTCCGACCGATTACAATACCTTTCTTTCGTTTACAAGGAACGACGAGACTGGCAGTTGCGTGATTTCCAATGCAAAAGCCGCGATATCTGCACGATAACCTAACCTCAACCGATTTTGTTGTACTATTCTTACGTGGACTTCGTTTGTACCACTTTCGTAACAAAAATAGAATACGTAGAACACAGCATTCCGTTATGCGATATTGTCGATTCCTAACATCCGAAAAATCAGAGATAATTTTTTCCCTACAGTTGTACAGTTGTGTGAAAAATTACGAACGTAAAGTTGTTTGGTGCATGCACAGTCCTCCCCTCCGCTGCATTTGCGTGGACATGCTAGAAAGATTCACTTTTCCACGGTGAAACTGTATGTATTATAATTTCATTTTTACAAAGGTCGAACATCCTACTATGCATAAATTTAATATTAATATAAGCAGGTTTCGTGTTAAGTATTACATCTGACGTATAAGCACACGTGTGTACGAGCCTTGGTTTTAAATGTCTTATAGTAGACACCGAAAAGATTATTCAGTTGGATATCTGACTCAACATCAATATTTTACTAGGAGATAACATGTTAAGAACACGTTGGTGGATGGCATGGGAGATGATGAATGAAGACATACTTCTGTGAGATACATAAAATAGTAGTCAGAACGTATTTTGGCGCTTGGGGACAGCAACAGCTTTTTTTTTGTTTTTATTTATTTGTTGAAATTACAATCAATTCTCGCGTTGAGAATTTTCAGTAATTTTTCCGGCGTGGCGCAGTGACATGGCTGTTTATTTACAATAAGTTAATACTTATTATAGATAGGTATAATTTATAAGTATTATAAGTAAGTGCATATGCTTAATTTGGATAATTAAATGAATCTAACGTTTAGGTCTAGCGAGTAGTGCCTCTTCAGCCTGCGAATCTGGTCCGTCGTATCGAGTAGTCCAGTGATTAGGGGGTTTCGGTGTTTCTTGACTCTTTTGCTATATCTGTCGCTATATTTTGCTATTTCCTCTTTGACTGTAGGTATCTTGAGGTCGCGATGGATGGTTTCGTTGGTAACATACCAAGGTGCGTCTATTAAGGCTCTTAGCGCTTTCGATTGGAATCGTTGTAGTATTTCGATGTTGGAGTTACTTGGACAGCAACAGCTGGTGATACTGTCATACACCTCCATTTATAAACTTTCGAAAATCGATGTGACCTTCAAACTTTAGTGTATTCTGTTTCACAGCACAAAATGTTTCCGAAACGTAAGTTTATTGTTACAATAAACTTGACTAGTGGCTCTGAAATACTATCCTTGAAAAAACAATGGGGAAATTGGAGCAAAAAAAAAGAAGGAAATAAACAAAGACCTTGTTGGTTCGTAAAAATAAAATATGCTACAGGAAAAATTTTTTCCAACGGATTGAGATGCGACAAGCTTTAAAAGCTATGACGCGAATCGAGCGTTTGTCTACAAGAGCGCATTTTCGGTGGATATATATGTCGGAATGACATTGGGGATAGGGTTGTCGGTGTTTGAGGAGTCTTCATTGAAGGTAGCCATCGTTGCGGTGTAACGAAGATACGATTTATTGACACAGGTATGAATAACACAGGTTTTGACAATCTACCACGGCGGTGAGACGTCCGCGACACTAGTGACAGTGGTCTCCGGTTCAATAACGAATCCGCGGCCAACGGGATGACAGATGGGCGTTCTCGCTGAATCTAAGTCTGACTCGTAAAAATAATTGCTGAGCGTAAAGACGTTACTCTTTGGTCGACGGGAGCGCGTAAAAGAATGCCCGTCCCGTCCCGACGATGTCACAGAGGAAAACTATAATGGGGTGTGTCTAAGGACACGAGATCATCGGATTCGTCGAGGAAAGCCTTCGTTTAGGAAGTAAGGGAAATTGACGTTGCTGCTAATTGGTCAATCTCCATATCGGTGGTTAGAAAAAGATGTTAGCCGCCCTCGAGGGAAAGTTGCTAGTGGGAGACGCCGCTCGTTGAAAAATATGTCTCCCCTATCTTCCCGTAGTTGGGACAAAGACTGTTTGTCTGTTTGAAGGACTTTAGTTAACTAAACCTTAAGATTTATAACGGGCCCTCCAGCTAGCCGAACATGTACTGCGGAGACGCATCGACATCTGGCAATCATCTTACTCGAAGAATAGGGTCTGCGTGTGGCGAGCCACGGGACAGAAACCGTTGGAATGTTTACTGTCGCGTGTCGCCACGAATATTTCTTTTAAGGAGAGCTATAGAATTACTCCATACCTTTGTTAGGCAAAGCGTTTATCCCTTGACCGCGGCTACGTTGGGCGACAGACTGTCACCTCGAGCCAAAGCTCACCGTCACTAATCTAGAACAATTACAATCGGATTGAATAACTACAATTGTTCAATTACAGCTATAGTAGACTCTAGGTTAGAATGTTGCGGGATTATCTAAAATTCCAAAGGCTCCGGTGTTCTTTCATCTCCGACATATAATTATATAATGACTCATTGAAAACCAGCTTTCATTTTTTGTTGATAGTATGGTAAGAAAATGTGAAGTTCGAACGCTTGTAACGATTGCCTGAGTTGCGTCATCCTTGGTTTTAGGAAAAGATAGGGAAGTCACTGAAGGGTGTCGCGGCTTCGATGTCTTTCGTAGCTGCGACGCGGAGGCCTCTCGGTTGTTCTTTGAACAATCGTCAACGTGGACGAACGTCAAAGCGAAACCACGCGAATTCGGCATTTCCGATAATACGGAACTCTGTAAACGCGACTGCGTTGAATTCGTTCGATTAATTCCTAGCAGTATCTATAAACAGTGAACTTAAGGCCCCATACACAACTGCATACGCTAGGTTGTAAGAAATAATAGCTATATAAGTATGTAGCGGCGCATGAGTTAGAGAACGATGCAAATCGAGAGCGACTCATATTATTGTTTTGCCTCGTGACACTTACACAGTCTTGACGTACATGTAACGTCAACAAATATCTCCAACAGACTCAGGAAACCTGAACAGCCTTGCACACGACACCGACTCCCAAAACAAAGGAATATGAATTCGGCACATAGGCATAAGATAAACGAACATCTAGAAGGGCTGTGTCTTGATCGAGTCTTTCAGTCTTTCGGTAACGGTCAAATCGCACACTTGTAATCCTATTATAAAATAAAGGTACCTCGAACTCTGGTTCAAGAACCCAACATTTTTTTATTATTATTTTCCCATTATTTTTACGTGACATTTTGGCGATCCTGCCAGGATCCATTCGCTTCAGTGTAAACGAAGTTACGATTTCGGTCTACGGACATTATTGAAGATCGAAGGATTCGAACTACTTGTGTTATGAACTTTGCTGTCAATAATTTACCACGGTGGACCAAATTAACGGGGCCACTGTCAGCATAGAACAAATCAACAGAACGAGTTTGACACTCAAACGCATTTGAACGCGCCACAGAGGAAAACACCGCAAGGGAACCTCATTCTACGAACTTACGTATCAAGGTGAGAAAAGTCGGAATTCTTTTAAACAATATAGAACGCGAAAAGTTAGTTTCTCTAGTAACTCTAGCGAAGAGACAATATGAACAAGAAAGACACAAAAGCCGAGACAAGTTTACCCTCTACAAGTGGAGTTCAAAATAAAACGGGAACACTCGATTCCTCTACCAGAGCAATTTTAGACTTAATACAGAGACAGAACGAAGAATTTCGACAACAATTTAACGAAATAAAGAATGCTTTAAAATTAGCGAACGAAGAAAATAGAAAACGCGCTAACGAAATGGAAATATTAAGTAGAAACCTCTCTCGTGTTAAACTACCACAAATAAACGTAAAATCAACTGAATTCGGTTCTATGATGACTGACGATGACGATAATATATCAGTATTAAAACACGATACTAATCCACCTCCACCTATGCCACAAAAGCCACCAACATATGTCCAACCATCCAATTCAACAGCTGGAAACTCTGGAAATCTAAAAGCTGTTTAGTATCTCCGATACTAAACGGAGAAAACGATATAAGTGTAGAAGATTTTATTCGTGAAATAAAAGAAATGAGAATGATGTGTAGCGAACAAACGTTATTATTAAAAATGATCAAAATAGAGAAAATTGTAGGAAAAGCCGCAATGACAATCCGCAATATCCATATTAACGAATTCGAAACTCTGTACGAAGGATTAAGACGTAACGTAGCTACTCAAGCATCAGTAAGAGAACACCAAGATCAGTTAAGAGTGATAAAGCAAGGAATAACCGAAAGCGTGCAAAATTATAACATTAGATTTCGACGTGTTTTCAACAAACTTCAATACAGCATTACCAATGAATATAAAGACGAACTAACTCGATGAGCGATGAACGATCGACTATACATGGTTTCTGTGATTGACTATGTAAGAGGCCTTCGTTCAGAAATAGGACACGTGCTATTGGCTAATCCCCCCCCCCCAAACATCATCGATGCAGAAAAAAAGGCAATGGACGTGGAAAAATACTTTCGCGAAGACAACGCTCGCAGACGGATGACACGACAAACAACCACTCCACCATCTTATCGTAACCAGACGTCTCGTCCAGTAGGTAACCGCTTCACGATTACAAGTAACATGAATAACAAAACTCCACCCACACAAAACATTCTACCAAGAATGAATAATTTTACAAAGCTTGAAAATCGACCATTAAACGAAAGGCCACAAACGAAATGTTTCAAATGCGATCGATTGGGACACCTTGCCAATCAATGCCAAAATTTTCGAATACCGCCTCAAACAAAAGCCCTTCCAGGAATAAACCACATTCAAGAACAATCAGAATTAACAATGCTACCTCAGGAAGATTATCCACAATACGACTACAATTACCAGGACGACGAGGATTGCGATTTTTCGTTGACTCGGGAGCAGGAATCAACTTGCTTAAACGAGGATGCTACCCAGGAAGGACAATAATACCAGACACATAGAAATTCTCCATGGAACATTCCAAATACGAATCCAATTCCAAAATTAAACTAAATTTATTCAACAAAGAGATAGAATTTTCCTTAGTAGATGATAATTTCCCTATCATAGAAGACGGCATATTAGGCTTACCCGGTTTAAATCAATATCGATTCGAACTCTCCAATAAAACATTAAAATTAGATAATAATACTCTTCTGCTGCAGCAAGAACCACCCCTCGCATCGGGAGAAATCGTTCAAAAAATTGTATACTTCGACGGAAAGCCAACGCCAGTATGCTTTATCAATGGTGGTAAGTTTTCAGTCCAAATTTCTAACATTATTGAAAATATAAACACTGTAGATCAAATCTAAAAATTCAAATCTTTGATTCGACTATCGCACATAGAAAAACCTCTTAGAGAACCTATGTAGTATTTTCGTCTGTACCTACTTAAATTATATTTATCTTATTTTCCTTTAAGCATTCGTGAACGTAGTGGTAATGAACTTCAATGTGTTTAGAATTTTTTGTGAAATTTCCGTACTTTGCTATACTTATCACTCCAGAGTTATCGTCATAAATTTTTACAGGGTTATTGTCTAGATTTACATTGAAGACCTTCATAATTTCTCTAATAGACATTAATTCACTCACCGCTTCCGATAGAGCTACATACTCTGCATACGTCCAGGCTTTTGTCACACACCTTTGTTTTTTAGATTTCCAACCGATTACATTTCCATACAATTTAATTACATATCCAGAAGTAGATTTTCTATCTAAATGATCTCCTGCCCAATCAGCGTCCACATAACAATCTATCGTTTCACACTTTTCATTCCTTTTCTAATGTAACCTTAAATCTTTAATATTAAATATTTCAATATTTCGGTACAAATATTTCAATATTCGCAAAGCATATTTAAAATGTGTCTCGCTACAACAATCTTGAAATCTACTTAAGATAATTCACACTATAACTTATATTGGGTCTGGTATTTGTACTAATATACAGCAATGCGCCAATTAAATTCTTGTATCCAATGTCATTTCTATTTATCTCAGCGTTTTCAATTTTTAAATTTGTTTCCGTTGGTGTACAGTACAATTTGCTGTTTTGTAATTTATATTTGTTCGCTAATGATTCAATGTATTTCGTTTGGCTTAGTTTCATTTCATTTTTTATATAATCATACTCTATATTTATTCCAAAATATTCTTTTACTTCACTTAAATCTTTCATTTTAAATTTATCAGGTAATAGCTTCTTTACATTTTGTATCCTTTTTTTGTTTTTACTACAGATTAACAAATCGTCTACATATATTAGCAAATAAACAACATTTTCCCCCTCTCCATGAGTATATAGGCACAACTCTATGTTATTCTTCTTAAAATCCAATGTCGTCACATACCTATCAAAACACTCATACCAATCCCTCGGACTTTCTTTTAACCCATAAAGCGCTTTCGATAATTTACAAACTCTATTCGTTCCGTCCGCATATCCCTTTGGTTGATTTACATATACCTCCGAGGTTACTTCACCATTTAAAAAGGCAGTTTCTACATCCATTTGCTCAATTATTACTCCATTTTGACAACAATATGATAGCAATATCTTAAAGGTCTGATTACTCGCCACTGGAGAATATATGTCATCGGCTACGTTTCTTTGTTGAAATCCCCTTACCACTAATCTAGCCTTATACCTGTCCTCTGATTTTTTCGTGTAAACCCATTTTACATCTAATACTTCTTTGCCTTTTACCCTTTCTACCAATTTCCAAGTTTTATTCTTATAGAGACATTCTATTTCCTTATCCATAGCCTGTTTCCAAACTTCACTATTTTCACAACAAATCGCCTCCTCAAATGTGCAAAAGATATCTACTCTACAATAATTTGCGTGAATCTCACTACTGTTTTCCTTTTCTGGATACCTTACTGGAGTTTTCTTATTACGTGTAGATCTCCTAGGAATCTTTACGCTTTCAGAACTATTATCATTTTCATCTTCTCTACTTTCTAACTCTTCCTTATTCATGCTGTCCAATAAATAATTATCTTTACTATCATCGCTAACTGCATCGAATGAATTCTCCTCAAAACCGATACATTTTTTGTCTGTTTCTACGACCTCTACATGTCGCTACTGTTATTTTTACACCTAATAGGACTCTCTAACCTACTTCACTATATCCTAACAGAATTCCCATATCTGCCTTCTTATCCCATTTGGAAACTCTTTTTTGTTCTGGCCTTCTTACAAAAACTTTACTTCCATATAGATGTAGATTTTTAACACTTGGTTTTCTCCCGAAGAATATTTCAAAAGGTGTCTTTCTTTCTATAGTATTCGCTAATATTCGATTTTTCAAGTATGCCGCTGTACAAACTATTTCCGGCCAGTACCTTTTATGTACTTTCGCTTCCGCTAACAAGCAACGCGCCATGTCCATCACTGTTCTATTATACCTTTCCGCTGTCCCGTTTAATTCATGTACGTATGTTGGGCAATTATTTATTCTTATACCTTTATCCCTAGCAAATTTATAAATTCGATTATTTAAATATTCTTTACCATTATCGCATCTTAATATTTTTAACCTCTTGCCCGTTAAATTTTCGGCTTCATTTACGAACTGTACGAAAGAATCAAAGACCTCATCTTTTGATTTTATACAATAGATCCTAGCTATTTTACTATAATCATCGATAAATGAAATGAAATATTTTTCTCCATTGAATCCGGTAGTCTTAAAGGGACCACATACGTCCGTATGAATAATTTCCATTATTTCCCTAGCCTTAGTTCGATTATTTTTGAAAGGTAAGTTATGCATTTTGCTTTCTATACACACCCTACATTTCAAAAGTTCCTTTTCAAATTCATTCGGTATGCCAGTCACTAGCTGCTCTTTACCCAAAATCTCTAAATATTTAAAATTTACGTGTCCTAGCATCCTATGCCATCTTTCCTTTTTACTCATACCACTACGTTCGGCGCTGTTTACTAAGTGCTTCTTCCCTTTCAATATACTTTTTATTCTATATGTCCCATTCTCTTTGAACTGAGCTGTAAGTATATTATCCTCATCTATTACTTTCGCAATATTTCCTTTGGAAATAACCGTATTCTTATCGTCTGCTGGTTTACCTAAACTAATCAAATTTGCGGACATTTCTTTCGCGTAAAATACTTTCCTCATATTTATTTTATTTTGTTTTCCGAATGCTTCAAAATAACTTATAACATTCCCAACTTTTGTCGCTTTTATCGGTCTATTATCGCCTAAATATATATTTACCGGTTCTTTTAGGTCGATAGATTTATCGAAATAATTTATATTATTAATTATGTGATCGGTACAACCGCTATCTAATAGCCACACTATTTCGTTCTTACTTATTTCATTCGTCTCACTGCTGTTTGCTGCGTGCGCCGTTGCTGTCCATATGCCTGCTCTTGAGTTTCCATGCTCGCCCGTGCCGGTTCTTGATTGATGATGAAAGTTTCCACGTCCTCTGCTCGTATTGCCTTTGTTCTCTCTTCCTCTGTTTCGACCAGGTGTTGGCCCATGCCAATAGCCGTTACTGCTTCCCGCTTGGACGCCATTTTGACACTCTCTCGCAAAGTGTCCTAATCTTCCACATCTGAAGCATCCTTCCTTTTTTGCAGAAAAGGCGTTGGTTTGCCTTTCTCCTCGATTGGATTTATTTTTCTTCTCTGCTATCTCTATTTTATTTTTTACATACGCTACCGTTTGATCCTCTTCTTTCAATGCGTCTATTATGTCCGCTATGTAGCTGTATTCTTCGGGTAACGTATTCAGCATGTAATTCAGCTTTTCCCTCTCACTTACTTGTGCGTCCGCACTTTTTAATTCATTTATTAATTTTTCGAAATCGTTAAAGAATGATGCTGAATCACTGTAGTTCTCCAGTCTTATGTTTTCCAATCTCCTTCTGCATACGATCTGCAGTGCCGTCGACTCTTTCAAGTACATTTCATCGAACCTTTTTATTATATCATACGCCGTTTTTCCTTCCCTAACATACTCCAATTGTCTGTTCGATATTGCACTATAAATTATATTTATCGCCTTCAAATCCTTTTTGTCCCAGTCTTCATCGTCTCTTTCGTTCTTCATTCTAGTTGTAACAACCTCGCATTCCTTATATTTGAGAAACATCGTGATTCTTTGCTTCCACATTCCATAATCCTCACCATCGAATATAGGTATCATGATTTCCGATCTCTCCATTTTAATTGATTCTTCTTTTTTTTTCTTTTCTTACTCAAGCGTTCCTACGTGCTCGAAGTATATTTTTTTTCTCTGAAAGTTTTTTTTTCTTTACTGAAAACTCACTCGCAAGATCGTAACCACGCACTAAATATCTTGCAAAACTAGTAACCACGCTCTGCTACCATGTTAAGGAAATTCGAGGATTTGGGAATACAAATAATTGACTATATTTCCCACACAACAGTTATACATCTATATTACTCTCTGAAGAACGTCTTGCACGCACGCTGGTCGCCAACCGACTATCCTAGATTCTTCTAACATCTGGCAACAGTCTTTTGTCTCCACTAAGACCTTGACGCCCTCTAACCCTTACACACACACTCTCATGTACAGTGTAAATGTATCACTTCCCTAACAAATAAGTATGTTATTTCGTTACCACTTATCTCGTTCATCTCGCTGCTGTGTGCTGCGTGCGCTGTTGCCATCCATATGCCTGCTCCTGAGTTGCCATATTCGCTCGTGCCGGCTGCTGATTGACGATGGAAGTTTCCACGCCCCCTGTTCGTATTGCCTTTGTTTCCTCTTCCTCTGCTGCGACCACGTGTTGACCCACGCCGATAACTGTTACTGCTTCCCGCTTGGACGCCATTTTGACACTCTCATGCAAAATATCCCACTCTTCCACATTTGAAGCATCCTTCCTTTTTTGCAGCAAAGGCATTAGTTTTCATTTCTCCTCGATTAGACTTATCTTTCTTTTCCGCTATTTCTATTTTATTCTTCACGCACGCTACCGTTTGTTTCTCTTCTTTCACTGCATCTATTATATCCGCTATGTAGCTATACTCTTCGGGTAACGTATTGTTTTCGCACGTTCGCTGGGAGACGCGATCTCGAAGAAGCGCGCCAACGGGAGTCGTAAATTCCCGTTACGATTTGCTAATCGACGCCGCGAATCGCTCGATCCCTTATTTCGTTTAGGATAATAAGGGTAGTTAAATGAAGGATAACGCTGTTGCTAACAGGTTATTATATATTTTCACAAACCAACAACTTCGGTGTAACACAAAATGAATATTTGTTATGAGATGACTACGAATGAGTGCGACCTGAGTCTCTAGACGGATTATCGCGTATACTGATGGATTTGTCGACTCATTGTATTCGAATTGCTGACCGCTTGACGAGATGCTTGATTGAGACTGACTGATCTTCGGGTGTAAACCCGGTCGAAGGATGTTGACTGTTCGAAGGATGTAAAGTCAGTGATGTTCGGAGACGATGCTGTGGCGGAGGAAAGCTAAGGATGGGTGTGTCTAGCGCACGGGACCATCGGATTTGTTGGTGACGATTTTGACTAAGGGAGTGAGGGAAATAGTCTTCGTTGTTAATTGGTTAAACGAAGGGTCTTAACCGCCCTCGAGAGAAAGTGGTTCGTAGGAGGAAAGTTGCATCATACGTGAGAAAAACCAACTTTCCCTTGTCAAGCCGTAGTAGACAAAGGTCTTTAGAAATGCTTTGGAAACAGACGTTTGTTCAGTTTGAAGGACCTCGACTAGGAAATTCCTAAGATTTATGGAAGATACTTGAGACTATTGAGGGTACGCAGTGAGTATCCGAAGACATCTGGTTGCCATCTTGCCCGCGGTGTGTGGCCTGGGCTAGGTAGAGTTACGCGACGTAACACGTATTTATCATGTAATTCAGCTTTTCCCTTTCACTCACTTTTGCGCCTGCACCTTTTAATTCATTTATTAATTTTTCAAGATCGCTAAAAAACGATGCTGAATCACTGTATTTATCAAGACTTATCTTCTCCAATCTCCTTCTGCACACGATCTAGTGCCGTCGATTCTTTCAAGTACACTTCGTCGAACTTTTTCATTATTTCATACGCTGTTTTTTCTTCCCTAATATATTCTAATTGTCTATTTGAGAAGGCACTGTAAATTATATTTATCGCCTTCAGATCCTTTTTATCCCAGTCTGGATTGTCTGTTTCAGTCTTCACTCTAGTTATAACAATATCACATTCTTTATATCTCAGAAACATTGTTATTCTTTTCTTCCACATACCGTAACCCTCACCATCGAATATCGATAGCATAATTTCCGATCTCTCCATTTTAATTGATTTCCTATTCTTTACTCAAGCGTTCCTACGTGCTTGAAGTATTTTTTCTTTTATTTTATATTCTTTGAACGTTTCTTCCCTTACTAAACTCGCAAGACTAAAAACCACGCACTAAATAGCTTGCAAAACTAGTAACCACGCTCTGCTACCATGTTAAGGTATAGAGAGGATTCGAAAATACAAATAGTTTACTTTATTTCGCACACAACAGCTATACATATATATATTACACTCTGAAGACTTCGATAACCTTCTTGCACGCACGCTTGTTGTCAACCACCTCCTCTAGATTCTCCTAACAGCCTCCAATCGTCTTTTGTCTCTACTGAGACCTGGACGCCCTCTGACGCTTACACACACATTCACGTGTACAGTGTAAATGTATCATCTACGTAACAAGATCATCAACGTAAAATCCTACCGTCCTCCCGAACATCATAAAACCGAAATAAATAAACAGATGACTGAAATGTTAAACAAAGAGATTATAGAACCCTCCGACTCTCCCTATAACTCTCCTGTCTGGGTCGTTCCAAAGAAAATCGACGCATCAGGGAAACAAAAGTGGCGAGTAGTGATTGACTTTAGGAAGTTAAACGAACTAACAGACCAAGACGCGTATCCACTACCTGACATTAACGATATACTATCACAGCTAGGAAATAAGAAATATTTCTCCTCTTTAGACTTATCCTCAGGGTTCCATCAAATACCCATGGACGAGAATTCAAAGAAATACACTACATTTAGCACACCATAAGAACACTTCCACTATAATAGAATGCCATTCGGGCTCAAGAACGCACCTGCTACCTTTCAAAGAATGATGGATACCACGTTAAGAGGTTTGATTAACAATCATTGTTTCGTTTATCTCGATGATATCATTATATTCGGGCAATCGATGGAAGAACATACTAAAAACTTAGTCATTATATTCCAAAGACTCGGGAAAGTAGGTCTAAGAATACAACCAGATAAATGTGAATTCTTAAAGCCCGAATTAGAATATCTAGGACATGTAGTGACAGCAGATGGAGTAAAACCTAACCCTAAAAAGATAGAAGCAGTAAAGAATTTCAAACTACCAAAAAATCCTACAGATGTAAAATCATTCCTTGGGCTAGCTGGATACTATAGAAAATTTATTAGAAACTTCTCTAAAATTGCCAAACCTCAATCTATTTTTAAAGAAGGACATTTAGTATTAATTCATAACGATCATAAAGAACACAAGATAGATACTGAATGGCCAGGGCCATACACCATTGAAAAAGTGAAAAACCCCTTATTATGAAATAATAGTAAATCACTCGATTAGGAAAATACATGGTAACCGTATTAAACCTTACTTTCCAGGACGATCTTCACCTTCTTCATAGTTAGCTAAGCTAAACGTTATACCCCTTAATGGTAGTTCTATATATCAAGAAAAATTAGCTCATGCATACTTATATAGCGAATCCGTAAACGTAATTATAGGTTTAGACATTAAGGATATATATGCAAAACTCAGCGAAATTAAAAGATTTAGACTAATGTTAACAGAACATTTTAAAAGTGAATGCCCGTATTCCAATGAAATGATTACACGCGCTCGCAAAAGAAATTTAGACAATGTAATCATGCATATTAAATTTATGACACACACTTGTTACCGAAGAGGCTCATTGAATTTTGTTGGATCCATTTCTAGAAGTCTATTTGTAACTCTGGATAACGATAATTTAGAATTAATGAATAAAAATATAGATAAATTTTTTGATGAAAACAATAACTTAAAAACCAATATAACTTACAAAACAAATTTCAAAACTATAGCTTTACCCTTAACTGACAGTCTAGAAGAAATCCTAACAAAAATTGAAAACGCTCCAAAAATCATTAATAATGTATAATCGTATAGAATGCACCTCAATCAAATTTCCAACGAAGTAAACTCTCTTAATTATGAACATAGAATTAGAAGTCTTAAGAAATAGGAACTAAGTGTCTTATAAATTATTAGTTATATTGATCTAGCATTACTAGGAACATATGTATATTTAACAAAATAGGATTATTCGATATTATAAGCAAATGCCTACCTTCCAAATTATGTATTCGCGTATTATGTTGTAAAACCAAAGAAAAAAAAAGACACAGGTATAAGCAATATCTCTAGACCAATAGAGCGCACCTTTAAACACATATTCCACACCTGAAATACAACCATTACGAGAATTACCTGAAGACACCAATTCAGTCATCCTCGAAGCAAGGCATGTAAGATTCCAAAAGGGCATACAAAAGGAGGCACTACACCGAAAATAAGAGTCTGGAGGACCAGCCGCACTCTAACACTGGGGGAATGTAACGTCAACAAATATGTCCAACCGACTCAGGAAACCTGAACCGCCTTGCACACGACACCGACTCCCAAAATAAAGGATTATGAATTCGGCACGTAGGCATAAGATAAACGAACATCTAGAAGGGCTGGTTCTTGATCGAGGCTTCAGTCTTTCGGTAACAGTTTAATCGCACACTTGTAATCCTATTATAGAATAGAGGTATCTCGAACTCTGGTTCAAGAACCCAACATTTTTTTATTATTATTTTCCCATTACTTTTACGTGACAAGCAAAGCGTAACGATAAACAAACTCCGGGCAAAACAATGTTGCCGCTGCGTGCAATCGTCAACCGAGGTTGAATTTAAAGTTTTCGATACTCCCCCGAGTATAAATAAAAGAACACGATCGTTAAGACAGTTAGTATCGAACATTCTTATAGCGAATTAATATCGAACGAACGTAAGCATTACCTTGTATACACATATCGAGCAACACTAAGCGAACGACGACTAATTCTGTACTGCAAATAATTTTAAATACATTTGACTACACTAAGTATCAACTCGTCTGGTCATTAATCAACAACGCGTTTAATCGTCCTCCACATACATGTTGTATAAGCTACTATGTGTATATTTATTTATGTTTCCCATAGTACAGACGTATTCCTTATTTTATTGTAGCTGTGTAATTTCAGTAGTCTTGCATAAAGGACATCTGTTTTGTTGCAATTGTATCAGCTATTAATTGTAATACTTGAAGCGTTTGTATCTAATCGTCATGCATCTGTGGTGGCACTCGACCATGGAACTTTCCAACGGCTTCGCGACACAAAGCGCTATACCTTCAAAGCGTAAGGCCGACACGCCTAATGTACCATTGATATCCCTACAGTTCTTTCGCCGAATATTCGGAAGAATGCATACGCGGCAACCGTTGCGGACATCTAATAAACGCGTGCGTAGTGGAGATATCGAGGGGCAACAAAGAAAAGAATCCATTTGGTTTCGAATCAAAGATTCATTCTGCCCCGAGCTGCGGAGTGCGAAAGGTTAAGCGTCATAGCGAAGCAAACACAATTAGAGATACGTGATTATTGACTCTTGATAGTTAATCGTTAATCGTTGTTCATCGTTAATCGTTAATTGTTTTTGATCGTTCATCGTTAATCGTTAATTGTTGTTGACAGTTAATCGTTAGTCGTTAATTGTTGATCATAAATTGTTGACTGTTGATTGTTAATAATTTAATTAACTTTTTTGTTGAACATCAAGAGTATTTCTTGTGGGCACCTTCACCCACTATCCACCTCACATCGTTATTCTACATACGGAAGGCAAGATTGATATCAAGTTCGAAGGACAGACCGCAGAAGTCTGGTCTCTGCTATTACCACGAGACCTTTCGAGACCGCGCAAGGAAGTGCCGGGCCCCTTGCAACTGGACCCAGTGAAACGAGACCAGCCGTCCGTAAACGCGGCATGTGGCGATGGCTTTAGTATCCCATCGCATTTTCGTGACGGACAGGGCACCAAGGATCTCTTTTCTTGTGAACACCGGTGTCAATATAAACGTATACTCGTGCAACAAACTACGCGGATCCGCGAACAAAGATACGTACGAGCTGTTCGCGGCGAATCGAGTGGTCGAAGCAAACCGAAAACGCCTTTCGCGAGTCAAAACGCATCGTCTCTGACGCCACAATGTTAGTGTCACGACCGGCATACTTCAAATCCGATGGACTGACGATGGAGATAAAGATGTGGCGGCACTCGGCGACAATCGGCGGCAATATCGCTGAAGTGTCTAATGAACCATCAACATCCCAACGGTCCTTCCGCCGAAGGTTCTAGAAGAAAGAGCACGTGGCAACGGTCGCGGACGCCTAGCAAATGCAAATGCATGGTGGGGATGTTGAGGGATGACAAAAGAAAGTAATCGGATTCGATCGAAAGTCAAATCATAAGAGCTTCAGTCTTGGAAAGTCACGCCTAGAGTTTGGAAGTGGATTGTAAAGTGAATTGTTGTTAGAAAAAAAATAAAGTTTCTTTTTTTTATTTACACCTCAAATTTCTTTTTTTATTTTGTTATTTTACGTGACATTAGCGCATTCGGTATCGGCAACAGCGCGTGAACGACAAATGGCAGCCGCTAGGATTCGTTACAAAATCTTTGTCTCCCGTGCGATTAATTCTGTATTTAGAATAATTTTAAATATATTTGACAATATCAAGTATCAACTCGTCACGTCATTATTTAAATCATCCACCACAAATCCAAAAACAGAATAAGGAAAACAGAGAAACGAACAAATAGAAAATTAAGTTGCTAACATGTTTTTCTATAATAATATTTTAACATCAATATTGTAATACGCAATGTGTTACGCCGCCTAAAACATCTGCACGCCAGCCCGCGCGACCGGACAACAACCGACCTGCGTAACGTCACTTCGACCCTCAATAAACCTAAGGACCCACCATAACTTTCACTTCCCTGTATTGTTTCGCCATGTGTCTTCAATCCGTTTGTCTTGAAGAATTTCTAAAGCTTAAAAATATTCTCGAAACACAGTCGGTTTTTAGAGAGGTCCTTGGGTTTATTAGTCGCACTTAAAACACGGAGAAAGCGGGTATGCACCCATTAGGAAAATCCGAATAGCCCTGTAATAAAACAAGCTAGGTTTTTCTCACGCACACAGTCATCTATCCACCACGATGGTAGGAGACTCGATACTCATCCCTTCGAGCAGTAGTGCAGGTCATGACCAATCGACACCGCGCTTCGTGGCCCTCACTTTTTCTAACGAAAGTGGGAACAACGAATCCGCGTTCTTTAGGCACAGGGGCACACCCACACCGAACTTTTCTTCCGTATTAGAAAAAGAGCGACAGACAGTCTAAAAACTAACGCCTAACGCGGCAGTCTACACATAGCGCGAGAGTCGCATACTTCACGCAAATCTTTTGTCGGTTCTCGGTGTTGTCGAACACACATCTTCTCTCCTAAATATATTATAGTGCTAAGTCCATTAATACATTAATTTCCATTATAAGAGCCCTGCTCTAGCGTACATATCTATCGCATCTTCATGCGACAAGTTGTTAACTATTTATTTCTCTACGTCAGTGTAATCTAAGTGTTGGAAATATATAATTTATAATTCTGTGAATCACAGTGTTATACAAACTCAATCACCCCTATTATCTCAACGGAAATCAGGGGATCGATCAATTCGTGGTGTCGATTGTTATAATCGTAACGGGGATTTACGACCCCCGTTGACGTCTCTCCTCGCGATTACGTCTCCCCGCAATTGGTCGAAATTTACACAATGTGAAAATGAAAAAATTGGAAGCAACCGAACTACGGATGAAACTAAATCACTTCGCTGCTTGTAAAGATAACTTTTAGTGTTATAAACATAAGTCAAGTAGCAAAGAGCATAAATTGAATTTACCCAAACTCTTCTTGAAATCTGACAAAATGATTCTTTATTTTGTCAAAAAAATCTTTACGTATTTTCCATTCCCATTCGTCGCTTTTTTCAGTGGCGTGTTTATCGCTACGTCGAAACTCCGTCGGGTAGCAGTTAATTTCATTTAAAGTAGAAAACTATTCAGAAACGTGTATACGTTACACAGCAACAAACCAGTCGCCCTGTTATTACCTCGTTCTCAACAGTTCAAATTTCAGGGACAACCGACTACTTAGTATCGACCCAGTACGTCATATTTACTCGCCAAAAGAATTGTAAACGAAAATTGTAACCAGACGTGCCGTTAGTAACTACCATTTTTCGCGAAACTTCTTTTTCATTTGGCGGAAATTTAAACAAACCCCGAAACACCGTGGCGTTTTGCAACTGTCTTTAATCCTTTAAGATAAAAAAGATTGACGCAAAATTTTGACGGGATGAAATTTCACGATATATTCAGGTGAAACGATGCGAAATTAGAGCGAAGCTTATAATGGGAATATAGTTTGCTTGTCTGTTGTCATAAAATGAGATATGCAGAATATATTAAAAAATAGAGTATATGTAATACGAAACTTTATATTATTCATGTTATTATGGACAAAATATCACAATATGTTCATATATTTAAATCTCCTCCGAAAAAGATTATTGTATGTAGAACACAGTTTAACTGTATTTTGAATTCTTGTTTATCAGATCACAATTGATAAGTTGATATTAGGATGATTATCCTCATTTGAAACAATTTTGTGACTGTTACTTGTCAATATACTTTATATCTTATGTACATTTTAAATATAGTACGCAAACTCGAAGTTGCAAGGAACATTAATAAAAACTCAATATTTCAATAACGCCTTTCATGATTATAATTAAATATTTTTTCAAAATGTCGTATCAGTGTTACATCTAGCACCCCCTCCCCCACACACAAAAGTTTACCAATTTATAATATATGTACTAGTAGATTGACAAGTTACGATTTACAGGTTATATAGAATTCTATTTTATGATTTTATAATTTTTCGTTAAATACAATAATCAAATAACTTGCAAATAGTAAAATTTCATTTGTTTTATCGTCAAACTTGTGCAAGGGAACATATTAATGCTGGTAACTTTAGTGACTTGCAAAATTTCAATAGTGCAAGACAGGCCAGATATTCAATTGCAATTGGTTGCTATCCATATTTTCATCGGTCTTACAATAACCTTATGTTATCAATTATGAATTAAAAAGTTAATGAAATCACAACTCACCCAAGGCCAATGGGTATGACTTCTTTTCGAAGATCGATTGAAATCTCGAGTTTGTTGTTTGAGACATTCAGTTACCACAAGACAAAAACACCACTCCATTACAGCCGACGTAAACAAAACATGACAGATTCTTCCAATTCTCGGACAACAAACATAGGCATACATACTGTTTTAAAGTCACAGTCTGTCGTTGAACTTTCGCCAAGTAACTTGATACGCACATATACACGTCCCTCGAAATCAGTTTTCGACGAAAATACATACGTGACATGTTATGTTGCAACCGAACGTGAATTTCTCGCGGGAAATAGCCTGATATCGTTTATTTATGCGTCTCTCAAATACGAATTTTACTATACACTTCGTTTAAGACACGCCATTTTGCAAAACGATTATCGAAAGATTACTGCTTACATCGAGATCGAGAATAGATTCGCAGGAAGCTGGATGCCGCGATTTCTTCCCGCGCTTTACTTTCTTCCGAAGTTGTGATTGGTTGATTTCCTGCTGCCATATTCGGTTTCGCCGAGAATCGTGAACACGTACGCTGGAAGCAATGCGGGGTAATTATTTAATTTATTTCATAATATTATTTAACATATATCGTGAAAAGTTCTGAATATTCGGATTCTTCTGTTATCGTTTCATCGTATGTTAGCATTATCAGCTCTCGATATCGAATTGGCAAACAGAATTTTTCTCATACAAAGTAAGTCACATTAAGTATATGTATATGTATAGTCGAAGCAATGCAATTAAAAATTTTTCCATTTTAATTGCTATTATTTATCACAGACATTTTACCGAGCATTCATTTTATAAATCTTATACATACATATATATATATATATATATATATATATATGTATATATATATATATCGGGTTTACATTAGAATTAGGGTTAGGGGCGTGAAACGAATCTTCGTTTGGGTTACACGTTGTCGTTATGCAATGGAGAAGACATTGACTAGTGCAAATACGATTATTATAGAACCGGACAAGTAACCGCGGTAGTTAGGTGCTCGAGATACTAATGACAATGATCCTAGGTTCAATAACGAATCCGCGGTCAACGGGATGACAACAGAACGTACTCACAAAGTCTAAGTCTGAGAATAATCACTGATCGCGAAGGCGTTACTCTTGGATCGATGAGATCGCGAGCGAGAAAGCCTTTCCCGTCCCGATGATGCCACACAGGAAAACTATAACGGGGTGTGTCTAAGGATACGAGATCATCGGATTCGTCGAGAAAAGCCTTCGTTCAGAAAGTGTTGCTGCTAATTGGTTAATCTCCATATCGGTGGTTAGAAAAGGATGCTAGCCGCCCTCGAGGGAAAGTTGCTAGTGGGAGACGCCGCTCGTTGAAAAATATGTCTTCCCTATCTTCCCGTAGTTGGGACAAAGACTGTTTGTCTGTTTGAAGGACTTTAGTTAACTAAACCTTAAGATTTATAACGGGCCCTCGGGCTAGCCGAACATGTACTGCGGAGACGCATCGACATCTGGCAATCATCTTACTCGAAGAATAGGGTCTGCACGTGGCGAGCCACGGGACAGAAACCGTTGGAATGTTTACTGTCGCGTGTCGCCACAAATATTTCTTTTAAGGAGAGCTATAGAATTACTTCATACCTTTGTTAGGCAAAGCGTTCATCCCGTGACCGCGGCTACGTTCGGCGACTGACTGTCGCCTCGAACCCAAGCTCATTATCACAATTCTCGAATAATTACAATCGGGTTGAATAACTACAATTGTTCAATTACAGCTATAGTAGACTCTAGGTTACAATGTTGCGGGATTATCCAAAATTCCAAAGGCTCCGGTGTTCTTTCATCTCCGACACGGCCATCCTGACTATCACACGTCCTCGTGTGTAACTAAAATATCGTATTTCTTACATTAGATTCGATACAACTGACATTATTTGCGATTTAACTAAATGTCCAAGTAAGTCAAGGGTCCAGTGCAATAACAAAGTTTCGTTCGGAGGTTTGACAACAGAAAAATAAAAGAGAATAGGAATTTGTAATGTTATAATTTGTATTCAAAGTGTTAGGTGCGTTCTGTGAGTCGCCAGCCAGACCGTAATGACACAACAGATCATTTTCGATTTCGTACACCGGTGAACCTCAGTTTGTTGGATCATATTGCCACGTTGGGTGCATTACACCCAGAAAGCACGTAAGCCCACTCAACGGGTTACAACAAAAGCACGTAACCCCACTCAACGGGTTACAACAAAAGCACGTAACCCCACTCAACGGGTTACAACAAAAAGCACATCAACCCACTCAACGGGTTACAACAAAAACACATCAACCCTCTCAACGGGTTACAACAAAAACACATCAACCCACTCAACGGGTTACAACAAAAACACATCAACCCACTCAACGGGTTACAACAAAAACACATCAACCCACTCAACGGGTTACAACAAAAACACATCAACCCACTCAACGGGTTACAACAAAAACACATCAACCCACTCAACGGGTTACAACAAAAGCACATAAAACCACTCGGTGTATTACTATGACCACAACGCAGTGTTAATGATCCTCTGAGGTCAGTGTACTTGCATCGTTATTATCACCGCCGTTGTCATCACCGCAGACGTCTAACTCAGCAGGGACGCAACCTTCTGGCATTTTTCTCAGTCTGTCGTGTCTGTCCTTATATGATCGTTTACCGTCTAAGGTTTTTAGGGTATATCTATCTCCTTCCAAAATCTCGGCTATTACGAATGGACCCCTGAATTTCGGATCTAACTTCGTCTGGTTTCTTTCCTCGTTTTTACGTAACACGAAATCGCCAAGGTTGAACCTAACTATTTTAGCTTTGTTTTTGTCGAACCTATCCTTATCGTATTTGGCGCAGTGATACATCGAGCATTTTCGACGATCGCATTTGCGTCTAAGTTAGTTTCGCTTAGTAAGGAGTTATCCCGGTGATCGTGGATTCGTTTGAACTCAAACATTGCTAATAGTATTATTTAATTTAATTATTCGTAGATCGTATTATTCATTAGGCTTAGTGTTTGTTAGACTTATTATTAGTTGTACTTATTATTTGTTAAGCTTAGTGATAGACCTGTATATATGTCTAAATAAAATCTCGGCTTTGTGAAACGATGGCTAGTCCACACGAAGAGTCGTCGCGCGCCCAAAATTCGAATCGTGACCCGACATATATATATATATATATATATATATATATATATATATATATATATATATATATATATATATATATATATATATATATATATATATATATATATATATATATATATATATATATATATATATATATATAAGATATATATACAAGAAAGAAGATACAAGAAAGAAGATACAAGAAAGAAGGAATATTATATTAGCGGCATTTTTGTAGCCATTATATAGGGTTTCGATCGCATAATTAATCAGTATCAACTTACCAGTCTTTAACGGAAGGACAAAAAGAAGAGCAGACGACACACAGACCGCAATCATGATCATTTTCAAGTAGAATCTCAAACTGCCGTACATCTTAGAAAACTTCGTTAGTCGTAAGGGATCAAAGGATGATGTCCGCGCTAGGGAAAATAGATGAGAAGCGGCTATTTCAACAACCACCGTGTAGGTACTGCACTAGCCAGAAGTATCTGCGACAGAAATCAGAATACACTCGTTTTCGCATGGTTGGATCAATTTCGCGTGGGACTAACCTGATTGAACCTAACGCGGGATAATTGCTCAACTCACGACTTTAACCAGCCCGCTTGATTCTCTGTAAATGCTTGAAATTGACGCTTGGATTCTTTCCAGATTAACTAGCTTTGCCCCTCCCTCCCTTTATCTATTTTCTTAGATCGACTTAGACTGCCACAATATATTATCTTTCTTCTTTTCTTTCCTTTTCTTTCCTTTTGATCTTTTAAAGCCCTAAATCGCTGGCTATTTTGTATACTATATATTTTGTACACTCAATTACTCTGTAAGTCATAAGTACATATGTTTTACAACGTTATTTGTCATATTTCAGTTAAACCCCAGAAAAGCCAGAAATATATTTTCAGCATGTTTTAACGCGCCCCTGGCAAAGATCTCAAAAACGAGTTGCGGCACAATTTAAAGCGACAAATAGCATCGCGTGTCTCGTTGTGGTAACACACGGTTCGCCAGTTTTTTTTTTTTTTTTTTTTTTTTTTTTTTTTTTTTTTTTTTTGATATCGGTGACTGCCATATTCTCTTGAGTTTCCAAATCGTAAAGAATCTTTCCCCAGGGATTGGTCAACTGTGTATGTCCCCATGCGACGTAACTTGCTTAAGGAACACGAGCCGGTGATATGCAGGCAACGTATAATTGATTATCATTCGCTCTGAAACGCTGAAGTAATGACCAGTGCAGTGGTCCAGTGGTCATATTGAATGCCGCTGGATATATCAGCATTTGGCAACCTAACCCAGAGAAGCAGGAAATATGAAGCTACCGAATACCAATTAACTTCGTAGTTGCACGGTTCACATTCCATCATTTCTGAATATGCGAGGACAGTCCTCTTATTGTGCTTTTAATTCTTTTATTTGTTTCATTTTCAGCAAATATACTGGTTTTTTTAAATTAAGCTTCTGTTTATACAGAGTTACAGATTATATTAATTTTATATAGAATATATTTAAGAAAGATATTTAATTTTTTGCTAGTTAAGTATTGATCGATTAAGTTACTGTACCTTTGTTCCGATAAATGCGTGCCATTTCCTCGAATCTAATATCATAGCAAATGCCAATACCTATTTTGCAGCCCTTCACATCGAACGTCGTTAGGGAGTTACCAGGACTGAGTGAATCACTCTCTCGAAAAGTAATCTTATTAGGAATGTCGATGTCGAATAGATGTACCTAATAACATAAAAATGTAGTCGCTAATTCTATTGCTGCAACTTTTGTAATTTAATATCAAAGTTACCAACTCCTAAACTTTAATTATTTTTTATTTAATAACTGACAGCGTTTTTATCACTTTCTTTTATTAAAAAATCTTATCATTTAATAATGTTTAAAAAGGAGAAAAAATAAGTATAATAATATTTTAAGTATTTGAAAAATTTATACAACACAAACACATTACAACAAAAATGGGCGTTTCCCGTATCATAACGTATTTTATAAACCGTAAATTATAGAATTGGTTATAGTATACGTATGTACATATGTATATTCCTAAATTATTCCTAGATAGAGTCACTTTCTTCGCCCCAATATTTTCAAATTCAAAGCCATAAAGGAATATATTACTTACCTTTCGGTGTTTTGCTATCAAAGTTCCATCGGGACCCCAAATAGTACAGGTATTGTACAATTTATCGCCCTCTATTTCAGGCATCGTACCACCAACTACATAGATGTTGTTTTCTTTAGCTGCGTTCGATGAAGCAACGCTCGTTTCACCATCAGGAATACTCTCGGCGTATTTTGGAAAGTACTCTGCGTTGCAATATTTCAATTAATGAAATGTCTTTTGTTCCAACCATAAATTAAATTGAAATGTTTGTCAGTTTTTTATTTTTTAAATTATTAAAATAACTAAGTTTTATATTTCGACTTAATTAAATATGCAATTACTTAGCTAATAGTATATATAATAAATTGTTTCTACAGGTTCAAAATGAAAAATGAATATTTAGAAATATTTAATTACGACAATGCTATTTGTGTTAGCATCAGTGGCTTGTTACTCAACGACTTTGCTAGTACTTTTTGAAACATAAAGTTAGTTTTCAATTAACACTTATACTAGAGGCGGAATTATAAATACAAAATAATTGATAATACTAATTTATAAGTACCTAATTATTAGTATCTTCAAAAATATATTTATACAAAAATCACGATAATCATGAAAATGGGGAAATCCTATATTCTCGAATCAATTCACAATTTATTTTGTATATTAATTAGATTCCGCGCTCATCAGTACGTACTCACTGGCGAGATCGAGAAAATGTATCGGCAATTCCTCGTACGACCAGAGGATCGGAAATATCAAAGGATATTATGGCGCAGCGCGAGTGGAGAAACAGAAACATATGAGCTTAACACCGTAATACTCTTATCATAGAAATAGAAGCAGTCCTCAATTCCCGCCCGCTAACTCCTATCTCCACCGATCCAAATGATCTCCTAGCCCTCACTCCCGGACATTTCCTCATTGGCGATTCATTAATGTGCTTACGTGATCGAGATTTCAGAGACATTCCATCGAACCGACTCTCCAAATGGCAGCATATCCAACAGCTTAAACAACATTTTTGGAACCGCTGGCATAAGGAGTATTTGAACGAGCTAACCAACCGCAATAAATGGAGCAAGGGTGGACACAGCATCCAAAAGGGCACAATCGTCATCCTCAGAGAGGACAACGTTCCCTCCATGCATTGGCCTCTGGGCCGAGTTCATCCAGGCGCCGATGGTGTTGTCACGTAAAATAACAAAATAAAAAAGGAATTTGAGGTAAAAAATAAAAAAAAGAAAACTTTATTTTTTTTCTAACATCAATACACTTTACAATCTACTTCCGAACTCTGGGCGTGACTTTTTAAGACTGACTCTTATGATTTTACTTTCGATCGGATCCGATTACTTTCTTTTGTCATCCCTCAACATCCCCACCGTCCATGCATTTGCTAGGCGTCCGCGACCGTTGCCACGTGCTCTTTCTTCTAGAACCTTCGGTGGAAGGACCGTTGGGATGTTGATGGTTCATTAGGCACTTCAGCGATATACATTGTCGCCGAGTGCTTTATCTCTATCGTCAGTCCGTCGGATTTGAAGTATGCCGGTCGTGACAGTGTCATCCGGACAGCTACAGTTCAGACGGCAAAAAGCATTTTGGATCGGGGCGTCAAAAGGCTTGTCCCACTGCCAATTCAACCCGATCTCGAGAAACCCGAACAACTAGCCACCGAGACGAAATAAGATGGGAACTTCAACCACACCTCGCTAGTTTGATCGGTACCCTCTCAACGGGGGGAGAATGTTACGCCATGCGGCTTACCATAGGTCATATTCTTAACTATCGATCGCGGCACTATAATGTCGCAGACGGACCGTCGCGTCTGCCCGGCAAACAAACATTGTAGTGGCAAGCGCATGATTCATTAAGCAGGGCGACTTCCAGAAACGTCGACTCGTGGTCGTTATTTTACCTCGCGTAAAAGAATGTGGCGTGATCCGAACGTAGTGGGGGTCGCCTTCCAGAAAAAACGAAAAAAATCGAAAGGCGTTCAGAACTTTTCGAGAAGTCGAACCGTCAACACAGGTGGTATGTCGCGCATTACTTATCAACCAAAACGCAGTTACATTTTTTTTGTTCCATTTATATCTTTCTAGTTAATAAGTTGTTGAAATAAACATTAATTTATTTGTGTTAATTCTGTGGAATTTCATTGAACTACTGAACTGATCAGTTCGTGGCGTCGATTATTTAATCGTAACGGGAAATTACAACTCTCGTTGACGTGCTATCTCGCGATCGCGTCTCTCCGCGAACGGTCGAAACAAAATGATTCACTAAAAACTGTCCTGAATTCCTAAGAACTTATTTACCGCAAAACTGACAAAGTGTTTATTTAAAAAATGAGGTTGAAGGTAGTCCTTTTCTTTCATTTCATTCATTTTCATTTTCTTTCTTAAGTATGGCTAACACAATATCTAATCAATTAAAATTTTATATTTTCACGTGAAAAGTTTCTTTAGATAATTATTATCAACATGATGACTAACTCTTACGGATTAATACGTGTCTGTAGGGCAATCCGGTGGACTCGATCGGCTTTTTACTTCGAAAGTTGAGTAATCGGTGTCGCTTTCTTACGCATCTTTGAACTGTATAAATGTTTTAAAATTGTTTGATCCAGAATGTACCACACCGGACAATCAAGAAGGCAGGTGCCTTGACTACAGAAAATGTAAACCTCTGCAAGAAATATGGCAGATACAGTACCGTACAGCCACCGATTTTTATAGACGATCAGTGTGCAGATACCAGGGCAATGTTACGATCGTTTGCTGTCCGAACGATCCAAACAAAGAGAAGAGAGAAATTTTAATAAAAACTGTGTATAAGTATAAGGCTTTGCGACCACCATACTGAGGTTTTAGCAACGTCTCTCATACCAGGGTGGTCGATGGTAAACCAGCTGAACTTGGTACGTTTTATGTCTTTCTTTCCGATTAATAATAAGCCATTTACTGCAAAGAATGAACTTTAAAGGCATTAAACAGCACATCAATGTACATTTCAATTAGACTAAATAATAATGCTATGATTTTATCGGTAGTAACTTTACTTATTAACTTGAATTATTTCTTTCTTTTACTTCATGTTAGGAAGAGTATCTTTTTGCTTGAAATAAAAAATTGATATAGGAGTAATAATATGGATAGAGATCAAAAACTGTTAGGGCAGAAATTACACGTTTGAACTTTATAGTTCAGTATAGTTCAAATAGAAATTATATAGAATTATTTAATAATTTGTATTCCACTGGAATAAAAATTTAATTTCTGTCTTTATCAAATCTCTGTTTCAGAGTATTTGTACGTATGTACTTATCGTCTGCTGTATGATCGAATTTCGAATAGGTAATAATCGTTGTTACTCGTTATGTGAGAAAAAATTATGTATATTCACAACTATGACTATTGCATTTTAGGCGCTTGGCCATGAATCGCTGCATTAGGTTTTCGTAATCCCCGAAACCCAGACAAACCACTATGGAAGTGCGGAGGTTCCCTGATATCGGCTAGGCATGTTTTGACCGCAGCACATTGTGCACATATGGATGGAATAGAAAACATACACAATCATAATATTGCCATTCTTAGATTGGTGGAGGAGGTGCCATTTTCGAGTAAGTCCTCAAATATATATATATATATATATATATGCTATTGAGTATTACTGAAGTATCATATCCTGAAATTTCTTACTGTACACATATATTGTGTCATAAAGCGTGTATAATTCTTTCTCATACTTTTGGTCATTAGTTTCCTGCATTTTCATTTATTTTTTTATTTTTCAGGGTACGTATATCCCATTTGTACGAAAGAGCCCCTACGAAAGAGCAACTTCGTCGGCTATAACCCCCTTGTTGCTGGATCGGGAGCATTAAGATATAGTAAGTGATATCAATTTTATAATAAAATTAAATAGTTCCAGTCTTAAATATCTTTCTTATTTTCTTCGTAGGACGACCACGACGTAATGCATTAATGGAAGTACAAATGCCAGTGATTAAGAACGCCGAATGCAAAATAGCTTATTCCAAATTTCCTAATGCACCTGATATCACTGATGGTATAATATGCGCCGAACATGCTCAGGGTGGAGAGGATTCTTGTACGGTAATTAAGTTACAGAGTTACTACAAACTATACGGTATCTGAAGACACGTCGATTCGAATTAACATCAAATCGACGTCTTAAACATTAAAAATAATAGATAAACACAATTTAATAGTTTTGCCCACTTCTCACACCTCGTTATGGTATTTAATCTAATTTCCTCTAATCTTAGTTTTGCTCAAAATACATATAACATGTACGTTATAAATTGGAGTATTTCAATACACAAATCAATAGAAGATTATTACTGTATATAAGTATAATTTCAATACAATTCGATCGATATATTTCAGTATCTTTGATTAAAAATTTAACGATCCTTTCAGGCTGACCGCGGCGGATCACTGCTGATACAACATGAATTAACCTCGTATTTAATAGGTATTGTGTCTTATGCTTATAAGTGCGGCACAGCTGGGTATCCCAGCGTTTACACTAGGGTCACATCGTACCTTGACTTCATTCTCCAAGCGATGCAATAATATGATATTACTGTTCCATAAATATCATTGTGTAAAAAACGTAAAGTTGGATTTTCTTATTGTGGAGATAAGAAACAGCTCAAATTTACATTGTTTTGTACGTTACAAATTATAGGCTTAAAATGTACGAAATGTAACTTTGAAACGACACTAATTTTTTACGCACGATAAACCTCCACAACTTAGGTATGTAAAGATGATAAACGTATATTAATTCTATTAATTTGGTAATAATAAACCAACTTTCTGAGAAGTTCTGTAAATTTCGTTTCTGTTGTATCAAGAGAATAATGGAATATTCCACTTAGATCGTATACTTCTTGTACGTACGTACAAAATTTTCCGGCTAATCTAAAACACTTCATAAGATAGAGAGCTTCTGGAAATTCGGACACAGAGAGTGCATAAAATACAAGATAAGTCTCGTGTCTTTCAAAATTATTTTTTATTCGCTAAAAACGTCCTGTGTACTCATGCAATCACATGCAACCTCGAAACTTCACTTATTTTTTATCACTTTCCAATTCAATACACAGTTTCAGCATTTTTGACTATATGTAAGAGAAATTTCCATTCAGCCAAAGGTGTACTTACAGATTATAGATTCCTATACGACTCTCAGTAAAAATTTATCCGCACTCCAGATAGTTAAAACTTCTGTCGACCGTATTGATCCATCTGCACTCTTCGTATGACGTCAATATCTGTTCAGTGCTGCTGCGCAGGTTTCTTTGTGTTACGTCAATTCGTTTGTGACCGTTGCGCGAGTAATGGCGCTTTGCAATGGTGATTTGCAGGAAAACAGTGCAGGATGCTGTGATTCGTTTCTTGTGGTCGGAGGTTATGTTTGATGCCTATATTTATCAAAGATTTAATGCACATTATGGAGAAAGTGTTTTGTCACGAAGTGTGTTTGAATGGGCACAAAAGTTCAAAGAAGATCGCACAAGTGTTATGAAAAAACAGCTGGACGCCCGTCCACATCCACGATGACAACATTGAACGTGCTCATGAACTTATGCTCTATGGAATAGACGAGTGACAGTGGATAATGTGGCAAATCATTTGCAAATCAGCCACGGCTCTGCTTATGCAATAGTACACGACAGATTTGGATTTTAAAAAGTTTGTGCGAGATGGATGCCGAAAAAGCTGATGAAAAGGTGAAGACGACGATGCATTCGTGGTTCGCAGCTCAGCCCAAAACATTTTTTAATGAGAAAATATAAAGGTCCTTCGGCAAATGGACAAAGTGTATACAGAAATCGAGTGATTATGTCAAAAAATGATGTATGTCTTTTTTGACAATTGCTTAAAATAAATTCTACACCGACAGAGCGGGTAACTTTTTACTCACCCTCGTAAGACACTTAAATTTCCAATCTATTATGATGAATAAAAGAGCTTATACTATTAAATCTAATTGTATTTTGTTGCATGAGAGTACACGTGTATGTGATGTACATTACCTTTATATCCCCTTGAACGCTTCAATATTGCGCATATATACTATATTTTGTACAGCTTCTATAAAATTTCGTATGTTTGTTTAGGCTGTTAATCTAGAGGCTGGAGTACAAAGAAGTGGCACAATGATGTGGGCTGATGACATTTATAATTATCAAGGAATCACCCCTACATTCGCTCAGGTATATATCGTTGACTATAATGTATTTAACATATATGATTGTTAGAATATTAATAATTAATTTTTAATTCTATCAGAATTTTAATGAAACTGTCCCTTGGGAAGGAAGAACTGATACCTTGATATCACGGTTTGTACATCCTATATATACGACAAATTTTAGAACATTATATAACGAAGAACCAGATCGTCGTGGCCATGTGATGTGAATAAAAGGACTTGAATTTGATGATATTTTTATAATGTTAGATAACATAACTAAGTATCTTCACAGTAAGATAGGATGACATGGTTTACATGATCTTAATGTTGTTCACTCGAGTGATGATATTATAAGGAAAAGCGTAATATCACAGGTAGGATGATTCATAATTTAGAACTACTAACTCATGTATGTATTAAAAATTAAAGAAATATATTAAATTTTATAGGATATTTATGTTTAGTAACCAGTAATTCAGAGATTGGTATTCATGGTTACTATAACGAGGCTGTAGAAACGCACCCTTTCTTCTTTGCAAATGGTCCTGTATTTATGTCTAAGCCGAAACTGGAACCTCTGAATAATTTAGATTTATTCTTGTTATTTTCTAAAATACTTATCTACAGTATACCATAAGGAATGATACCGTATCGCACCTAATCAAGTGCCTTAAGAAACATCAACAGGATATCACAGTAATCCCTTATCGACTGATATGTAAGTAAAAGTTATCTGTCATTGTTATACACAATTATGTGTTAGTGTTATACACAGTTATTTATCATTTTCTATTAATTCAGTTGTAGCCACTACAATATCTATGACACTGGTAGTAATTATAAGAACAATAATGATGTTCTATAAGAGGAAATGATGATTAGGAACAAAAACTTACAGGTAAGTCAAAGTATATGTTATTTGCCATTTGAAAAGAAAGTTACTAACTTGGAATTTTTTGATAAATAATAATTGTGCAAAATATATTGGATTTCAAATTTGTCAAAAATTGAAATTTAAGAAGCATTGTAATAATATAACATTAATATTTTGATTTTTCAGGAGATATCATGCGGTGGATGGATAATATGTAAAAAATATTAAGCAGTATATGAATTTTCATATTGCGTAGAGATAACAAAATGAATTTTAAAAAATGTCGACATGGTAATAAGAAATAGCATCATGACAAAGAATATATAAACACAGTTTCATTTTTTATAAATAAAAATTTGTTGTTCCAGATTTTGAAATATAGTGAAACGTTTAATTAGTATCTTAATATCTTTAAATAATTATTATTTTAGAATCAATTGTAATTGTATCATACGTACTTTTGAATTCGTGCAAGAACATATGTTATTTTGAAGTAGTTATTATTAGGAAATTGTTAGACGCGAACAGTATGCGAAAAGTTAGTATGTAGTGTAATAATTATCAATCAAAGCACAAGAATTAAATTCTTTAGGAAAAAATTTCCGGAATTTCTTATTTACATGATTATAAAGAAATCCATAACAAAAAGGAGCTGCTTTCTAATACTTCTCTTCCTTGTAATGCCTACGTTAACAATAACGAGGTTCGACTTTTTGTTTTTAGAGGGATACTGGAAAATTTGAAAGTACAGTACCATTGGGAAGAAAATCACGATATTGAAAACGATATTTGCAAGTAAATTTCCAAAAAATCTGTTTTCAAATTTTCGCTTTCTATTTCACATTAAAAGAAAGGGAGGGCTGCCTTCTTTTTCTGCAAGACAAAACAAACATTCTGAATCTCGTATCAATGAATGATGTCAATAAGTTATTTTTCTTTTCAGATTGAACAATATTCCAGATTTATTCATAATTTCATACTACGCGAAGAATAGACTTTCATAGGTATATAAAGGAAATATTAAGTATAGGAAAACTCTTTTTCGTTGTAGGTGACATATGCTTCACGGTTGAACACATGTATTTTTGAACACATATAAATGAAAAAGTACTCTTATGGAGAAAAAGAATTGATACCTTCGATTGACATTAGATAATGTATATAAACTTATGAACAATCACTATCACTATCAGTTTGTATTTTAGGTGCACACGCAGATTTGTTGGAGTTCTTATAAAATGTACTTCCTGTACGAACGTTTTATTCTTCCAAATTTTACGATACTATGTCTCATATGATAACTATATGGATTAAACGTAATATAAATGATCCGAAAATAGACTCGAACGACATTAATTGTCTTTCTATTTATACCAATATCGAAAATACAAGTAAAGCTGGAGCAATAGTATGCAAGAATGGACTATTTATTATTTTAAACCAAATCATAGCATATTCAGAATGCACAGTATTATCATGAAACGACGAGTTTTATGTTAATTCCGACCGATTACAATACCTTTCTTTCGTTTACAAGGAACGACGAGACTGGCAGTTGCGTGATTTCCAATGCAAAAGCCGCGATATCTGCACGATAACCTAACCTCAACCGATTTTGTTGTACTATTCTTACGTGGACTTCGTTTGTACCACTTTCGTAACAAAAATAGAATACGTAGAACACAGCATTCCGTTATGCGATATTGTCGATTCCTAACATCCGAAAAATCAGAGATAATTTTTTCCCTACAGTTGTACATTTGTGTGAAAAATTACGAACGTAAAGTTGTTTGGTGCATGCACAGTCCTCCCCTCCGCTGCATTTGCGTGGACATGCTAGAAAGATTCACTTTTCCACGGTGAAACTGTATGTATTATAATTTCATTTTTACAAAGGTCGAACATCCTACTATGCATAAATTTAATATTAATATAAGCAGGTTTCGTGTTAAGTATTACATCTGACGTATAAGCACACGTGTGTACGAGCCTTGGTTTTAAATGTCTTATAGTAGACACCGAAAAGATTATTCAGTTGGATATCTGACTCAACATCAATATTTTACTAGGAGATAACATGTTAAGAACACGTTGGTGGATGGCATGGGAGATGATGAATGAAGACATACTTCTGTGAGATACATAAAATAGTAGTCAGAACGTATTTTGGCGCTTGGGGACAGCAACAGCTTTTTTTTTGTTTTTATTTATTTGTTGAAATTACAATCAATTCTCGCGTTGAGAATTTTCAGTAATTTTTCCGGCGTGGCGCAGTGACATGGCTGTTTATTTACAATAAGTTAATACTTATTATAGATAGGTATAATTTATAAGTATTATAAGTAAGTGCATATGCTTAATTTGGATAATTAAATGAATCTAACGTTTAGGTCTAGCGAGTAGTGCCTCTTCAGCCTGCGAATCTGGTCCGTCGTATCGAGTAGTCCAGTGATTAGGGGGTTTCGGTGTTTCTTGACTCTTTTGCTATATCTGTAGCTATATTTTGCTATTTCCTCTTTGACTGTAGGTATCTTGAGGTCGCGATGGATGGTTTCGTTGGTAACATACCAAGGTGCGTCTATTAAGGCTCTTAGCGCTTTCGATTGGAATCGTTGTAGTATTTCGATGTTGGAGTTACTTGGACAGCAACAGCTGGTGATACTGTCATACACCTCCATTTATAAACTTTCGAAAATCGATGTGACCTTCAAACTTTAGTGTATTCTGTTTCACAGCACAAAATGTTTCCGAAACGTAAGTTTATTGTTACAATAAACTTGACTAGTGGCTCTGAAATACTATCCTTGAAAAAACAATGGGGAAATTGGAGCAAAAAAAAAGAAGGAAATAAACAAAGACCTTGTTGGTTCGTAAAAATAAAATATGCTACAGGAAAAATTTTTTCCAACGGATTGAGATGCGACAAGCTTTAAAAGCTATGACGCGAATCGAGCGTTTGTCTACAAGAGCGCATTTTCGGTGGATATATATGTCGGAATGACATTGGGGATAGGGTTGTCGGTGTTTGAGGAGTCTTCATTGAAGGTAGCCATCGTTGCGGTGTAACGAAGATACGATTTATTGACACAGGTATGAATAACACAGGTTTTGACAATCTACCACGGCGGTGAGACGTCCGCGACACTAGTGACAGTGGTCTCCGGTTCAATAACGAATCCGCGGCCAACGGGATGACAGATGGGCGTTCTCGCTGAATCTAAGTCTGACTCGTAAAAATAATTGCTGAGCGTAAAGACGTTACTCTTTGGTCGACGGGAGCGCGTAAAAGAATGCCCGTCCCGTCCCGACGATGTCACAGAGGAAAACTATAATGGGGTGTGTCTAAGGACACGAGATCATCGGATTCGTCGAGGAAAGCCTTCGTTTAGGAAGTAAGGGAAATTGACGTTGCTGCTAATTGGTCAATCTCCATATCGGTGGTTAGAAAAAGATGTTAGCCGCCCTCGAGGGAAAGTTGCTAGTGGGAGACGCCGCTCGTTGAAAAATATGTCTCCCCTATCTTCCCGTAGTTGGGACAAAGACTGTTTGTCTGTTTGAAGGACTTTAGTTAACTAAACCTTAAGATTTATAACGGGCCCTCCAGCTAGCCGAACATGTACTGCGGAGACGCATCGACATCTGGCAATCATCTTACTCGAAGAATAGGGTCTGCGTGTGGCGAGCCACGGGACAGAAACCGTTGGAATGTTTACTGTCGCGTGTCGCCACGAATATTTCTTTTAAGGAGAGCTATAGAATTACTCCATACCTTTGTTAGGCAAAGCGTTTATCCCTTGACCGCGGCTACGTTGGGCGACAGACTGTCACCTCGAGCCAAAGCTCACCGTCACTAATCTAGAACAATTACAATCGGATTGAATAACTACAATTGTTCAATTACAGCTATAGTAGACTCTAGGTTAGAATGTTGCGGGATTATCTAAAATTCCAAAGGCTCCGGTGTTCTTTCATCTCCGACATATAATTATATAATGACTCATTGAAAACCAGCTTTCATTTTTTGTTGATAGTATGGTAAGAAAATGTGAAGTTCGAACGCTTGTAACGATTGCCTGAGTTGCGTCATCCTTGGTTTTAGGAAAAGATAGGGAAGTCACTGAAGGGTGTCGCGGCTTCGATGTCTTTCGTAGCTGCGACGCGGAGGCCTCTCGGTTGTTCTTTGAACAATCGTCAACGTGGACGAACGTCAAAGCGAAACCACGCGAATTCGGCATTTCCGATAATACGGAACTCTGTAAACGCGACTGCGTTGAATTCGTTCGATTAATTCCTAGCAGTATCTATAAACAGTGAACTTAAGGCCCCATACACAACTGCATACGCTAGGTTGTAAGAAATAATAGCTATATAAGTATGTAGCGGCGCATGAGTTAGAGAACGATGCAAATCGAGAGCGACTCATATTATTGTTTTGCCTCGTGACACTTACACAGTCTTGACGTACATGTAACGTCAACAAATATCTCCAACAGACTCAGGAAACCTGAACAGCCTTGCACACGACACCGACTCCCAAAACAAAGGAATATGAATTCGGCACATAGGCATAAGATAAACGAACATCTAGAAGGGCTGTGTCTTGATCGAGTCTTTCAGTCTTTCGGTAACGGTCAAATCGCACACTTGTAATCCTATTATAAAATAAAGGTACCTCGAACTCTGGTTCAAGAACCCAACATTTTTTTATTATTATTTTCCCATTATTTTTACGTGACATTTTGGCGATCCTGCCAGGATCCATTCGCTTCAGTGTAAACGAAGTTACGATTTCGGTCTACGGACATTATTGAAGATCGAAGGATTCGAACTACTTGTGTTATGAACTTTGCTGTCAATAATTTACCACGGTGGACCAAATTAACGGGGCCACTGTCAGCATAGAACAAATCAACAGAACGAGTTTGACACTCAAACGCATTTGAACGCGCCACAGAGGAAAACACCGCAAGGGAACCTCATTCTACGAACTTACGTATCAAGGTGAGAAAAGTCGGAATTCTTTTAAACAATATAGAACGCGAAAAGTTAGTTTCTCTAGTAACTCTAGCGAAGAGACAATATGAACAAGAAAGACACAAAAGCCGAGACAAGTTTACCCTCTACAAGTGGAGTTCAAAATAAAACGGGAACACTCGATTCCTCTACCAGAGCAATTTTAGACTTAATACAGAGACAGAACGAAGAATTTCGACAACAATTTAACGAAATAAAGAATGCTTTAAAATTAGCGAACGAAGAAAATAGAAAACGCGCTAACGAAATGGAAATATTAAGTAGAAACCTCTCTCGTGTTAAACTACCACAAATAAACGTAAAATCAACTGAATTCGGTTCTATGATGACTGACGATGACGATAATATATCAGTATTAAAACACGATACTAATCCACCTCCACCTATGCCACAAAAGCCACCAACATATGTCCAACCATCCAATTCAACAGCTGGAAACTCTGGAAATCTAAAAGCTGTTTAGTATCTCCGATACTAAACGGAGAAAACGATATAAGTGTAGAAGATTTTATTCGTGAAATAAAAGAAATGAGAATGATGTGTAGCGAACAAACGTTATTATTAAAAATGATCAAAATAGAGAAAATTGTAGGAAAAGCCGCAATGACAATCCGCAATATCCATATTAACGAATTCGAAACTCTGTACGAAGGATTAAGACGTAACGTAGCTACTCAAGCATCAGTAAGAGAACACCAAGATCAGTTAAGAGTGATAAAGCAAGGAATAACCGAAAGCGTGCAAAATTATAACATTAGATTTCGACGTGTTTTCAACAAACTTCAATACAGCATTACCAATGAATATAAAGACGAACTAACTCGATGAGCGATGAACGATCGACTATACATGGTTTCTGTGATTGACTATGTAAGAGGCCTTCGTTCAGAAATAGGACACGTGCTATTGGCTAATCCCCCCCCCAAACATCATCGATGCAGAAAAAAAGGCAATGGACGTGGAAAAATACTTTCGCGAAGACAACGCTCGCAGACGGATGACACGACAAACAACCACTCCACCATCTTATCGTAACCAGACGTCTCGTCCAGTAGGTAACCGCTTCACGATTACAAGTAACATGAATAACAAAACTCCACCCACACAAAACATTCTACCAAGAATGAATAATTTTACAAAGCTTGAAAATCGACCATTAAACGAAAGGCCACAAACGAAATGTTTCAAATGCGATCGATTGGGACACCTTGCCAATCAATGCCAAAATTTTCGAATACCGCCTCAAACAAAAGCCCTTCCAGGAATAAACCACATTCAAGAACAATCAGAATTAACAATGCTACCTCAGGAAGATTATCCACAATACGACTACAATTACCAGGACGACGAGGATTGCGATTTTTCGTTGACTCGGGAGCAGGAATCAACTTGCTTAAACGAGGATGCTACCCAGGAAGGACAATAATACCAGACACATAGAAATTCTCCATGGAACATTCCAAATACGAATCCAATTCCAAAATTAAACTAAATTTATTCAACAAAGAGATAGAATTTTCCTTAGTAGATGATAATTTCCCTATCATAGAAGACGGCATATTAGGCTTACCCGGTTTAAATCAATATCGATTCGAACTCTCCAATAAAACATTAAAATTAGATAATAATACTCTTCTGCTGCAGCAAGAACCACCCCTCGCATCGGGAGAAATCGTTCAAAAAATTGTATACTTCGACGGAAAGCCAACGCCAGTATGCTTTATCAATGGTGGTAAGTTTTCAGTCCAAATTTCTAACATTATTGAAAATATAAACACTGTAGATCAAATCTAAAAATTCAAATCTTTGATTCGACTATCGCACATAGAAAAACCTCTTAGAGAACCTATGTAGTATTTTCGTCTGTACCTACTTAAATTATATTTATCTTATTTTCCTTTAAGCATTCGTGAACGTAGTGGTAATGAACTTCAATGTGTTTAGAATTTTTTGTGAAATTTCCGTACTTTGCTATACTTATCACTCCAGAGTTATCGTCATAAATTTTTACAGGGTTATTGTCTAGATTTACATTGAAGACCTTCATAATTTCTCTAATAGACATTAATTCACTCACCGCTTCCGATAGAGCTACATACTCTGCATACGTCCAGGCTTTTGTCACACACCTTTGTTTTTTAGATTTCCAACCGATTACATTTCCATACAATTTAATTACATATCCAGAAGTAGATTTTCTATCTAAATGATCTCCTGCCCAATCAGCGTCCACATAACAATCTATCGTTTCACACTTTTCATTCCTTTTCTAATGTAACCTTAAATCTTTAATATTAAATATTTCAATATTTCGGTACAAATATTTCAATATTCGCAAAGCATATTTAAAATGTGTCTCGCTACAACAATCTTGAAATCTACTTAAGATAATTCACACTATAACTTATATTGGGTCTGGTATTTGTACTAATATACAGCAATGCGCCAATTAAATTCTTGTATCCAATATCATTTCTATTTATCTCAGCGTTTTCAATTTTTAAATTTGTTTCCGTTGGTGTACAGTACAATTTGCTGTTTTGTAATTTATATTTGTTCGCTAATGATTCAATGTATTTCGTTTGGCTTAGTTTCATTTCATTTTTTATATAATCATACTCTATATTTATTCCAAAATATTCTTTTACTTCACTTAAATCTTTCATTTTAAATTTATCAGGTAATAGCTTCTTTACATTTTGTATCCTTTTTTTGTTTTTACTACAGATTAACAAATCGTCTACATATATTAGCAAATAAACAACATTTTCCCCCTCTCCATGAGTATATAGGCACAACTCTATGTTATTCTTCTTAAAATCCAATGTCGTCACATACCTATCAAAACACTCATACCAATCCCTCGGACTTTCTTTTAACCCATAAAGCGCTTTCGATAATTTACAAACTCTATTCGTTCCGTCCGCATATCCCTTTGGTTGATTTACATATACCTCCGAGGTTACTTCACCATTTAAAAAGGCAGTTTCTACATCCATTTGCTCAATTATTACTCCATTTTGACAACAATATGATAGCAATATCTTAAAGGTCTGATTACTCGCCACTGGAGAATATATGTCATCGGCTACGTTTCTTTGTTGAAATCCCCTTACCACTAATCTAGCCTTATACCTGTCCTCTGATTTTTTCGTGTAAACCCATTTTACATCTAATACTTCTTTGCCTTTTACCCTTTCTACCAATTTCCAAGTTTTATTCTTATAGAGACATTCTATTTCCTTATCCATAGCCTGTTTCCAAACTTCACTATTTTCACAACAAATCGCCTCCTCAAATGTGCAAAAGATATCTACTCTACAATAATTTGCGTGAATCTCACTACTGTTTTCCTTTTCTGGATACCTTACTGGAGTTTTCTTATTACGTGTAGATCTCCTAGGAATCTTTACGCTTTCAGAACTATTATCATTTTCATCTTCTCTACTTTCTAACTCTTCCTTATTCATGCTGTCCAATAAATAATTATCTTTACTATCATCGCTAACTGCATCGAATGAATTCTCCTCAAAACCGATACATTTTTTGTCTGTTTCTACGACCTCTACATGTCGCTACTGTTATTTTTACACCTAATAGGACTCTCTAACCTACTTCACTATATCCTAACAGAATTCCCATATCTGCCTTCTTATCCCATTTGGAAACTCTTTTTTGTTCTGGCCTTCTTACAAAAACTTTACTTCCATATAGATGTAGATTTTTAACACTTGGTTTTCTCCCGAAGAATATTTCAAAAGGTGTCTTTCTTTCTATAGTATTCGCTAATATTCGATTTTTCAAGTATGCCGCTGTACAAACTATTTCCGGCCAGTACCTTTTATGTACTTTCGCTTCCGCTAACAAGCAACGCGCCATGTCCATCACTGTTCTATTATACCTTTCCGCTGTCCCGTTTAATTCATGTACGTATGTTGGGCAATTATTTATTCTTATACCTTTATCCCTAGCAAATTTATAAATTCGATTATTTAAATATTCTTTACCATTATCGCATCTTAATATTTTTAACCTCTTGCCCGTTAAATTTTCGGCTTCATTTACGAACTGTACGAAAGAATCAAAGACCTCATCTTTTGATTTTATACAATAGATCCTAGCTATTTTACTATAATCATCGATAAATGAAATGAAATATTTTTCTCCATTGAATCCGGTAGTCTTAAAGGGACCACATACGTCCGTATGAATAATTTCCATTATTTCCCTAGCCTTAGTTCGATTATTTTTGAAAGGTAAGTTATGCATTTTGCTTTCTATACACACCCTACATTTCAAAAGTTCCTTTTCAAATTCATTCGGTATGCCAGTCACTAGCTGCTCTTTACCCAAAATCTCTAAATATTTAAAATTTACGTGTCCTAGCATCCTATGCCATCTTTCCTTTTTACTCATACCACTACGTTCGGCGCTGTTTACTAAGTGCTTCTTCCCTTTCAATATACTTTTTATTCTATATGTCCCATTCTCTTTGAACTGAGCTGTAAGTATATTATCCTCATCTATTACTTTCGCAATATTTCCTTTGGAAATAACCGTATTCTTATCGTCTGCTGGTTTACCTAAACTAATCAAATTTGCGGACATTTCTTTCGCGTAAAATACTTTCCTCATATTTATTTTATTTTGTTTTCCGAATGCTTCAAAATAACTTATAACATTCCCAACTTTTGTCGCTTTTATCGGTCTATTATCGCCTAAATATATATTTACCGGTTCTTTTAGGTCGATAGATTTATCGAAATAATTTATATTATTAATTATGTGATCGGTACAACCGCTATCTAATAGCCACACTATTTCGTTCTTACTTATTTCATTCGTCTCACTGCTGTTTGCTGCGTGCGCCGTTGCTGTCCATATGCCTGCTCTTGAGTTTCCATGCTCGCCCGTGCCGGTTCTTGATTGATGATGAAAGTTTCCACGTCCTCTGCTCGTATTGCCTTTGTTCTCTCTTCCTCTGTTTCGACCAGGTGTTGGCCCATGCCAATAGCCGTTACTGCTTCCCGCTTGGACGCCATTTTGACACTCTCTCGCAAAGTGTCCTAATCTTCCACATCTGAAGCATCCTTCCTTTTTTGCAGAAAAGGCGTTGGTTTGCCTTTCTCCTCGATTGGATTTATTTTTCTTCTCTGCTATCTCTATTTTATTTTTTACATACGCTACCGTTTGATCCTCTTCTTTCAATGCGTCTATTATGTCCGCTATGTAGCTGTATTCTTCGGGTAACGTATTCAGCATGTAATTCAGCTTTTCCCTCTCACTTACTTGTGCGTCCGCACTTTTTAATTCATTTATTAATTTTTCGAAATCGTTAAAGAATGATGCTGAATCACTGTAGTTCTCCAGTCTTATGTTTTCCAATCTCCTTCTGCATACGATCTGCAGTGCCGTCGACTCTTTCAAGTACATTTCATCGAACCTTTTTATTATATCATACGCCGTTTTTCCTTCCCTAACATACTCCAATTGTCTGTTCGATATTGCACTATAAATTATATTTATCGCCTTCAAATCCTTTTTGTCCCAGTCTTCATCGTCTCTTTCGTTCTTCATTCTAGTTGTAACAACCTCGCATTCCTTATATTTGAGAAACATCGTGATTCTTTGCTTCCACATTCCATAATCCTCACCATCGAATATAGGTATCATGATTTCCGATCTCTCCATTTTAATTGATTCTTCTTTTTTTTTCTTTTCTTACTCAAGCGTTCCTACGTGCTCGAAGTATATTTTTTTTCTCTGAAAGTTTTTTTTTCTTTACTGAAAACTCACTCGCAAGATCGTAACCACGCACTAAATATCTTGCAAAACTAGTAACCACGCTCTGCTACCATGTTAAGGAAATTCGAGGATTTGGGAATACAAATAATTGACTATATTTCCCACACAACAGTTATACATCTATATTACTCTCTGAAGAACGTCTTGCACGCACGCTGGTCGCCAACCGACTATCCTAGATTCTTCTAACATCTGGCAACAGTCTTTTGTCTCCACTAAGACCTTGACGCCCTCTAACCCTTACATACACACTCTCATGTACAGTGTAAATGTATCACTTCCCTAACAAATAAGTATGTTATTTCGTTACCACTTATCTCGTTCATCTCGCTGCTGTGTGCTGCGTGCGCTGTTGCCATCCATATGCCTGCTCCTGAGTTGCCATATTCGCTCGTGCCGGCTGCTGATTGACGATGGAAGTTTCCACGCCCCCTGTTCGTATTGCCTTTGTTTCCTCTTCCTCTGCTGCGACCACGTGTTGACCCACGCCGATAACTGTTACTGCTTCCCGCTTGGACGCCATTTTGACACTCTCATGCAAAATATCCCACTCTTCCACATTTGAAGCATCCTTCCTTTTTTGCAGCAAAGGCATTAGTTTTCATTTCTCCTCGATTAGACTTATCTTTCTTTTCCGCTATTTCTATTTTATTCTTCACGCACGCTACCGTTTGTTTCTCTTCTTTCACTGCATCTATTATATCCGCTATGTAGCTATACTCTTCGGGTAACGTATTGTTTTCGCACGTTCGCTGGGAGACGCGATCTCGAAGAAGCGCGCCAACGGGAGTCGTAAATTCCCGTTACGATTTGCTAATCGACGCCGCGAATCGCTCGATCCCTTATTTCGTTTAGGATAATAAGGGTAGTTAAATGAAGGATAACGCTGTTGCTAACAGGTTATTATATATTTTCACAAACCAACAACTTCGGTGTAACACAAAATGAATATTTGTTATGAGATGACTACGAATGAGTGCGACCTGAGTCTCTAGACGGATTATCGCGTATACTGATGGATTTGTCGACTCATTGTATTCGAATTGCTGACCGCTTGACGAGATGCTTGATTGAGACTGACTGATCTTCGGGTGTAAACCCGGTCGAAGGATGTTGACTGTTCGAAGGATGTAAAGTCAGTGATGTTCGGAGACGATGCTGTGGCGGAGGAAAGCTAAGGATGGGTGTGTCTAGCGCACGGGACCATCGGATTTGTTGGTGACGATTTTGACTAAGGGAGTGAGGGAAATAGTCTTCGTTGTTAATTGGTTAAACGAAGGGTCTTAACCGCCCTCGAGAGAAAGTGGTTCGTGGGAGGAAAGTTGCATCATACGTGAGAAAAACCAACTTTCCCTTGTCAAGCCGTAGTAGACAAAGGTCTTTAGAAATGCTTTGGAAACAGACGTTTGTTCAGTTTGAAGGACCTCGACTAGGAAATTCCTAAGATTTATGGAAGATACTTGAGACTATTGAGGGTACGCAGTGAGTATCCGAAGACATCTGGTTGCCATCTTGCCCGCGGTGTGTGGCCTGGGCTAGGTAGAGTTACGCGACGTAACACGTATTTATCATGTAATTCAGCTTTTCCCTCTCACTCACTTTTGCGCCTGCACCTTTTAATTCATTTATTAATTTTTCAAGATCGCTAAAAAACGATGCTGAATCACTGTATTTATCAAGACTTATCTTCTCCAATCTCCTTCTGCACACGATCTAGTGCCGTCGATTCTTTCAAGTACACTTCGTCGAACTTTTTCATTATTTCATACGCTGTTTTTTCTTCCCTAATATATTCTAATTGTCTATTTGAGAAGGCACTGTAAATTATATTTATCGCCTTCAGATCCTTTTTATCCCAGTCTGGATTGTCTGTTTCAGTCTTCACTCTAGTTATAACAATATCACATTCTTTATATCTCAGAAACATTGTTATTCTTTTCTTCCACATACCGTAACCCTCACCATCGAATATCGATAGCATAATTTCCGATCTCTCCATTTTAATTGATTTCCTATTCTTTACTCAAGCGTTCCTACGTGCTTGAAGTATTTTTTCTTTTATTTTATATTCTTTGAACGTTTCTTCCCTTACTAAACTCGCAAGACTAAAAACCACGCACTAAATAGCTTGCAAAACTAGTAACCACGCTCTGCTACCATGTTAAGGTATAGAGAGGATTCGAAAATACAAATAGTTTACTTTATTTCGCACACAACAGCTATACATATATATATTACACTCTGAAGACTTCGATAACCTTCTTGCACGCACGCTTGTTGTCAACCACCTCCTCTAGATTCTCCTAACAGCCTCCAATCGTCTTTTGTCTCTACTGAGACCTGGACGCCCTCTGACGCTTACACACACATTCACGTGTACAGTGTAAATGTATCATCTACGTAACAAGATCATCAACGTAAAATCCTACCGTCCTCCCGAACATCATAAAACCGAAATAAATAAACAGATGACTGAAATGTTAAACAAAGAGATTATAGAACCCTCCGACTCTCCCTATAACTCTCCTGTCTGGGTCGTTCCAAAGAAAATCGACGCATCAGGGAAACAAAAGTGGCGAGTAGTGATTGACTTTAGGAAGTTAAACGAACTAACAGACCAAGACGCGTATCCACTACCTGACATTAACGATATACTATCACAGCTAGGAAATAAGAAATATTTCTCCTCTTTAGACTTATCCTCAGGGTTCCATCAAATACCCATGGACGAGAATTCAAAGAAATACACTACATTTAGCACACCATAAGAACACTTCCACTATAATAGAATGCCATTCGGGCTCAAGAACGCACCTGCTACCTTTCAAAGAATGATGGATACCACGTTAAGAGGTTTGATTAACAATCATTGTTTCGTTTATCTCGATGATATCATTATATTCGGGCAATCGATGGAAGAACATACTAAAAACTTAGTCATTATATTCCAAAGACTCGGGAAAGTAGGTCTAAGAATACAACCAGATAAATGTGAATTCTTAAAGCCCGAATTAGAATATCTAGGACATGTAGTGACAGCAGATGGAGTAAAACCTAACCCTAAAAAGATAGAAGCAGTAAAGAATTTCAAACTACCAAAAAATCCTACAGATGTAAAATCATTCCTTGGGCTAGCTGGATACTATAGAAAATTTATTAGAAACTTCTCTAAAATTGCCAAACCTCAATCTATTTTTAAAGAAGGACATTTAGTATTAATTCATAACGATCATAAAGAACACAAGATAGATACTGAATGGCCAGGGCCATACACCATTGAAAAAGTGAAAAACCCCTTATTATGAAATAATAGTAAATCACTCGATTAGGAAAATACATGGTAACCGTATTAAACCTTACTTTCCAGGACGATCTTCACCTTCTTCATAGTTAGCTAAGCTAAACGTTATACCCCTTAATGGTAGTTCTATATATCAAGAAAAATTAGCTCATGCATACTTATATAGCGAATCCGTAAACGTAATTATAGGTTTAGACATTAAGGATATATATGCAAAACTCAGCGAAATTAAAAGATTTAGACTAATGTTAACAGAACATTTTAAAAGTGAATGCCCGTATTCCAATGAAATGATTACACGCGCTCGCAAAAGAAATTTAGACAATGTAATCATGCATATTAAATTTATGACACACACTTGTTACCGAAGAGGCTCATTGAATTTTGTTGGATCCATTTCTAGAAGTCTATTTGTAACTCTGGATAACGATAATTTAGAATTAATGAATAAAAATATAGATAAATTTTTTGATGAAAACAATAACTTAAAAACCAATATAACTTACAAAACAAATTTCAAAACTATAGCTTTACCCTTAACTGACAGTCTAGAAGAAATCCTAACAAAAATTGAAAACGCTCCAAAAATCATTAATAATGTATAATCGTATAGAATGCACCTCAATCAAATTTCCAACGAAGTAAACTCTCTTAATTATGAACATAGAATTAGAAGTCTTAAGAAATAGGAACTAAGTGTCTTATAAATTATTAGTTATATTGATCTAGCATTACTAGGAACATATGTATATTTAACAAAATAGGATTATTCGATATTATAAGCAAATGCCTACCTTCCAAATTATGTATTCGCGTATTATGTTGTAAAACCAAAGAAAAAAAAAGACACAGGTATAAGCAATATCTCTAGACCAATAGAGCGCACCTTTAAACACATATTCCACACCTGAAATACAACCATTACGAGAATTACCTGAAGACACCAATTCAGTCATCCTCGAAGCAAGGCATGTAAGATTCCAAAAGGGCATACAAAAGGAGGCACTACACCGAAAATAAGAGTCTGGAGGACCAGCCGCACTCTAACACTGGGGGAATGTAACGTCAACAAATATGTCCAACCGACTCAGGAAACCTGAACCGCCTTGCACACGACACCGACTCCCAAAATAAAGGATTATGAATTCGGCACGTAGGCATAAGATAAACGAACATCTAGAAGGGCTGGTTCTTGATCGAGGCTTCAGTCTTTCGGTAACAGTTTAATCGCACACTTGTAATCCTATTATAGAATAGAGGTATCTCGAACTCTGGTTCAAGAACCCAACATTTTTTTATTATTATTTTCCCATTACTTTTACGTGACAAGCAAAGCGTAACGATAAACAAACTCCGGGCAAAACAATGTTGCCGCTGCGTGCAATCGTCAACCGAGGTTGAATTTAAAGTTTTCGATACTCCCCCGAGTATAAATAAAAGAACACGATCGTTAAGACAGTTAGTATCGAACATTCTTATAGCGAATTAATATCGAACGAACGTAAGCATTACCTTGTATACACATATCGAGCAACACTAAGCGAACGACGACTAATTCTGTACTGCAAATAATTTTAAATACATTTGACTACACTAAGTATCAACTCGTCTGGTCATTAATCAACAACGCGTTTAATCGTCCTCCACATACATGTTGTATAAGCTACTATGTGTATATTTATTTATGTTTCCCATAGTACAGACGTATTCCTTATTTTATTGTAGCTGTGTAATTTCAGTAGTCTTGCATAAAGGACATCTGTTTTGTTGCAATTGTATCAGCTATTAATTGTAATACTTGAAGCGTTTGTATCTAATCGTCATGCATCTGTGGTGGCACTCGACCATGGAACTTTCCAACGGCTTCGCGACACAAAGCGCTATACCTTCAAAGCGTAAGGCCGACACGCCTAATGTACCATTGATATCCCTACAGTTCTTTCGCCGAATATTCGGAAGAATGCATACGCGGCAACCGTTGCGGACATCTAATAAACGCGTGCGTAGTGGAGATATCGAGGGGCAACAAAGAAAAGAATCCATTTGGTTTCGAATCAAAGATTCATTCTGCCCCGAGCTGCGGAGTGCGAAAGGTTAAGCGTCATAGCGAAGCAAACACAATTAGAGATACGTGATTATTGACTCTTGATAGTTAATCGTTAATCGTTAATCGTTGTTCATCGTTAATCGTTAATTGTTTTTGATCGTTCATCGTTAATCGTTAATTGTTGTTGACAGTTAATCGTTAGTCGTTAATTGTTGATCATAAATTGTTGACTGTTGATTGTTAATAATTTAATTAACTTTTTTGTTGAACATCAAGAGTATTTCTTGTGGGCACCTTCACCCACTATCCACCTCACATCGTTATTCTACATACGGAAGGCAAGATTGATATCAAGTTCGAAGGACAGACCGCAGAAGTCTGGTCTCTGCTATTACCACGAGACCTTTCGAGACCGCGCAAGGAAGTGCCGGGCCCCTTGCAACTGGACCCAGTGAAACGAGACCAGCCGTCCGTAAACGCGGCATGTGGCGATGGCTTTAGTATCCCATCGCATTTTCGTGACGGACAGGGCACCAAGGATCTCTTTTCTTGTGAACACCGGTGTCAATATAAACGTATACTCGTGCAACAAACTACGCGGATCCGCGAACAAAGATACGTACGAGCTGTTCGCGGCGAATCGAGTGGTCGAAGCAAACCGAAAACGCCTTTCGCGAGTCAAAACGCATCGTCTCTGACGCCACAATGTTAGTGTCACGACCGGCATACTTCAAATCCGATGGACTGACGATGGAGATAAAGATGTGGCGGCACTCGGCGACAATCGGCGGCAATATCGCTGAAGTGTCTAATGAACCATCAACATCCCAACGGTCCTTCCGCCGAAGGTTCTAGAAGAAAGAGCACGTGGCAACGGTCGCGGACGCCTAGCAAATGCAAATGCATGGTGGGGATGTTGAGGGATGACAAAAGAAAGTAATCGGATTCGATCGAAAGTCAAATCATAAGAGCTTCAGTCTTGGAAAGTCACGCCTAGAGTTTGGAAGTGGATTGTAAAGTGAATTGTTGTTAGAAAAAAAATAAAGTTTCTTTTTTTTATTTACACCTCAAATTTCTTTTTTTATTTTGTTATTTTACGTGACATTAGCGCATTCGGTATCGGCAACAGCGCGTGAACGACAAATGGCAGCCGCTAGGATTCGTTACAAAATCTTTGTCTCCCGTGCGATTAATTCTGTATTTAGAATAATTTTAAATATATTTGACAATATCAAGTATCAACTCGTCACGTCATTATTTAAATCATCCACCACAAATCCAAAAACAGAATAAGGAAAACAGAGAAACGAACAAATAGAAAATTAAGTTGCTAACATGTTTTTCTATAATAATATTTTAACATCAATATTGTAATACGCAATGTGTTACGCCGCCTAAAACATCTGCACGCCAGCCCGCGCGACCGGACAACAACCGACCTGCGTAACGTCACTTCGACCCTCAATAAACCTAAGGACCCACCATAACTTTCACTTCCCTGTATTGTTTCGCCATGTGTCTTCAATCCGTTTGTCTTGAAGAATTTCTAAAGCTTAAAAATATTCTCGAAACACAGTCGGTTTTTAGAGAGGTCCTTGGGTTTATTAGTCGCACTTAAAACACGGAGAAAGCGGGTATGCACCCATTAGGAAAATCCGAATAGCCCTGTAATAAAACAAGCTAGGTTTTTCTCACGCACACAGTCATCTATCCACCACGATGGTAGGAGACTCGATACTCATCCCTTCGAGCAGTAGTGCAGGTCATGACCAATCGACACCGCGCTTCGTGGCCCTCACTTTTTCTAACGAAAGTGGGAACAACGAATCCGCGTTCTTTAGGCACAGGGGCACACCCACACCGAACTTTTCTTCCGTATTAGAAAAAGAGCGACAGACAGTCTAAAAACTAACGCCTAACGCGGCAGTCTACACATAGCGCGAGAGTCGCATACTTCACGCAAATCTTTTGTCGGTTCTCGGTGTTGTCGAACACACATCTTCTCTCCTAAATATATTATAGTGCTAAGTCCATTAATACATTAATTTCCATTATAAGAGCCCTGCTCTAGCGTACATATCTATCGCATCTTCATGCGACAAGTTGTTAACTATTTATTTCTCTACGTCAGTGTAATCTAAGTGTTGGAAATATATAATTTATAATTCTGTGAATCACAGTGTTATACAAACTCAATCACCCCTATTATCTCAACGGAAATCAGGGGATCGATCAATTCGTGGTGTCGATTGTTATAATCGTAACGGGGATTTACGACCCCCGTTGACGTCTCTCCTCGCGATTACGTCTCCCCGCAATTGGTCGAAATTTACACAATGTGAAAATGAAAAAATTGGAAGCAACCGAACTACGGATGAAACTAAATCACTTCGCTGCTTGTAAAGATAACTTTTAGTGTTATAAACATAAGTCAAGTAGCAAAGAGCATAAATTGAATTTACCCAAACTCTTCTTGAAATCTGACAAAATGATTCTTTATTTTGTCAAAAAAATCTTTACGTATTTTCCATTCCCATTCGTCGCTTTTTTCAGTGGCGTGTTTATCGCTACGTCGAAACTCCGTCGGGTAGCAGTTAATTTCATTTAAAGTAGAAAACTATTCAGAAACGTGTATACGTTACACAGCAACAAACCAGTCGCCCTGTTATTACCTCGTTCTCAACAGTTCAAATTTCAGGGACAACCGACTACTTAGTATCGACCCAGTACGTCATATTTACTCGCCAAAAGAATTGTAAACGAAAATTGTAACCAGACGTGCCGTTAGTAACTACCATTTTTCGCGAAACTTCTTTTTCATTTGGCGGAAATTTAAACAAACCCCGAAACACCGTGGCGTTTTGCAACTGTCTTTAATCCTTTAAGATAAAAAAGATTGACGCAAAATTTTGACGGGATGAAATTTCACGATATATTCAGGTGAAACGATGCGAAATTAGAGCGAAGCTTATAATGGGAATATAGTTTGCTTGTCTGTTGTCATAAAATGAGATATGCAGAATATATTAAAAAATAGAGTATATGTAATACGAAACTTTATATTATTCATGTTATTATGGACAAAATATCACAATATGTTCATATATTTAAATCTCCTCCGAAAAAGATTATTGTATGTAGAACACAGTTTAACTGTATTTTGAATTCTTGTTTATCAGATCACAATTGATAAGTTGATATTAGGATGATTATCCTCATTTGAAACAATTTTGTGACTGTTACTTGTCAATATACTTTATATCTTATGTACATTTTAAATATAGTACGCAAACTCGAAGTTGCAAGGAACATTAATAAAAACTCAATATTTCAATAACGCCTTTCATGATTATAATTAAATATTTTTTCAAAATGTCGTATCAGTGTTACATCTAGCACCCCCTCCCCCACACACAAAAGTTTACCAATTTATAATATATGTACTAGTAGATTGACAAGTTACGATTTACAGGTTATATAGAATTCTATTTTATGATTTTATAATTTTTCGTTAAATACAATAATCAAATAACTTGCAAATAGTAAAATTTCATTTGTTTTATCGTCAAACTTGTGCAAGGGAACATATTAATGCTGGTAACTTTAGTGACTTGCAAAATTTCAATAGTGCAAGACAGGCCAGATATTCAATTGCAATTGGTTGCTATCCATATTTTCATCGGTCTTACAATAACCTTATGTTATCAATTATGAATTAAAAAGTTAATGAAATCACAACTCACCCAAGGCCAATGGGTATGACTTCTTTTCGAAGATCGATTGAAATCTCGAGTTTGTTGTTTGAGACATTCAGTTACCACAAGACAAAAACACCACTCCATTACAGCCGACGTAAACAAAACATGACAGATTCTTCCAATTCTCGGACAACAAACATAGGCATACATACTGTTTTAAAGTCACAGTCTGTCGTTGAACTTTCGCCAAGTAACTTGATACGCACATATACACGTCCCTCGAAATCAGTTTTCGACGAAAATACATACGTGACATGTTATGTTGCAACCGAACGTGAATTTCTCGCGGGAAATAGCCTGATATCGTTTATTTATGCGTCTCTCAAATACGAATTTTACTATACACTTCGTTTAAGACACGCCATTTTGCAAAACGATTATCGAAAGATTACTGCTTACATCGAGATCGAGAATAGATTCGCAGGAAGCTGGATGCCGCGATTTCTTCCCGCGCTTTACTTTCTTCCGAAGTTGTGATTGGTTGATTTCCTGCTGCCATATTCGGTTTCGCCGAGAATCGTGAACACGTACGCTGGAAGCAATGCGGGGTAATTATTTAATTTATTTCATAATATTATTTAACATATATCGTGAAAAGTTCTGAATATTCGGATTCTTCTGTTATCGTTTCATCGTATGTTAGCATTATCAGCTCTCGATATCGAATTGGCAAACAGAATTTTTCTCATACAAAGTAAGTCACATTAAGTATATGTATATGTATAGTCGAAGCAATGCAATTAAAAATTTTTCCATTTTAATTGCTATTATTTATCACAGACATTTTACCGAGCATTCATTTTATAAATCTTATACATACATATATATATATATATATATATATATCGGGTTTACATTAGAATTAGGGTTAGGGGCGTGAAACGAATCTTCGTTTGGGTTACACGTTGTCGTTATGCAATGGAGAAGACATTGACTAGTGCAAATACGATTATTATAGAACCGGACAAGTAACCGCGGTAGTTAGGTGCTCGAGATACTAATGACAATGATCCTAGGTTCAATAACGAATCCGCGGTCAACGGGATGACAACAGAACGTACTCACAAAGTCTAAGTCTGAGAATAATCACTGATCGCGAAGGCGTTACTCTTGGATCGATGAGATCGCGAGCGAGAAAGCCTTTCCCGTCCCGATGATGCCACACAGGAAAACTATAACGGGGTGTGTCTAAGGATACGAGATCATCGGATTCGTCGAGAAAAGCCTTCGTTCAGAAAGTGTTGCTGCTAATTGGTTAATCTCCATATCGGTGGTTAGAAAAGGATGCTAGCCGCCCTCGAGGGAAAGTTGCTAGTGGGAGACGCCGCTCGTTGAAAAATATGTCTTCCCTATCTTCCCGTAGTTGGGACAAAGACTGTTTGTCTGTTTGAAGGACTTTAGTTAACTAAACCTTAAGATTTATAACGGGCCCTCGGGCTAGCCGAACATGTACTGCGGAGACGCATCGACATCTGGCAATCATCTTACTCGAAGAATAGGGTCTGCACGTGGCGAGCCACGGGACAGAAACCGTTGGAATGTTTACTGTCGCGTGTCGCCACAAATATTTCTTTTAAGGAGAGCTATAGAATTACTTCATACCTTTGTTAGGCAAAGCGTTCATCCCGTGACCGCGGCTACGTTCGGCGACTGACTGTCGCCTCGAACCCAAGCTCATTATCACAATTCTCGAATAATTACAATCGGGTTGAATAACTACAATTGTTCAATTACAGCTATAGTAGACTCTAGGTTACAATGTTGCGGGATTATCCAAAATTCCAAAGGCTCCGGTGTTCTTTCATCTCCGACACGGCCATCCTGACTATCACACGTCCTCGTGTGTAACTAAAATATCGTATTTCTTACATTAGATTCGATACAACTGACATTATTTGCGATTTAACTAAATGTCCAAGTAAGTCAAGGGTCCAGTGCAATAACAAAGTTTCGTTCGGAGGTTTGACAACAGAAAAATAAAAGAGAATAGGAATTTGTAATGTTATAATTTGTATTCAAAGTGTTAGGTGCGTTCTGTGAGTCGCCAGCCAGACCGTAATGACACAACAGATCATTTTCGATTTCGTACACCGGTGAACCTCAGTTTGTTGGATCATATTGCCACGTTGGGTGCATTACACCCAGAAAGCACGTAAGCCCACTCAACGGGTTACAACAAAAGCACGTAACCCCACTCAACGGGTTACAACAAAAGCACGTAACCCCACTCAACGGGTTACAACAAAAAGCACATCAACCCACTCAACGGGTTACAACAAAAACACATCAACCCTCTCAACGGGTTACAACAAAAACACATCAACCCACTCAACGGGTTACAACAAAAACACATCAACCCACTCAACGGGTTACAACAAAAACACATCAACCCACTCAACGGGTTACAACAAAAACACATCAACCCACTCAACGGGTTACAACAAAAACACATCAACCCACTCAACGGGTTACAACAAAAACACATCAACCCACTCAACGGGTTACAACAAAAGCACATAAAACCACTCGGTGTATTACTATGACCACAACGCAGTGTTAATGATCCTCTGAGGTCAGTGTACTTGCATCGTTATTATCACCGCCGTTGTCATCACCGCAGACGTCTAACTCAGCAGGGACGCAACCTTCTGGCATTTTTCTCAGTCTGTCGTGTCTGTCCTTATATGATCGTTTACCGTCTAAGGTTTTTAGGGTATATCTATCTCCTTCCAAAATCTCGGCTATTACGAATGGACCCCTGAATTTCGGATCTAACTTCGTCTGGTTTCTTTCCTCGTTTTTACGTAACACGAAATCGCCAAGGTTGAACCTAACTATTTTAGCTTTGTTTTTGTCGAACCTATCCTTATCGTATTTGGCGCAGTGATACATCGAGCATTTTCGACGATCGCATTTGCGTCTAAGTTAGTTTCGCTTAGTAAGGAGTTATCCCGGTGATCGTGGATTCGTTTGAACTCAAACATTGCTAATAGTATTATTTAATTTAATTATTCGTAGATCGTATTATTCATTAGGCTTAGTGTTTGTTAGACTTATTATTAGTTGTACTTATTATTTGTTAAGCTTAGTGATAGACCTGTATATATGTCTAAATAAAATCTCGGCTTTGTGAAACGATGGCTAGTCCACACGAAGAGTCGTCGCGCGCCCAAAATTCGAATCGTGACCCGACATATATATATATATATATATATATATATATATATATATATATATATATATATATATATATATATATATATATATACACAAGATATATATACAAGAAAGAAGATACAAGAAAGAAGATACAAGAAAGAAGGAATATTATATTAGCGGCATTTTTGTAGCCATTATATAGGGTTTCGATCGCATAATTAATCAGTATCAACTTACCAGTCTTTAACGGAAGGACAAAAAGAAGAGCAGACGACACACAGACCGCAATCATGATCATTTTCAAGTAGAATCTCAAACTGCCGTACATCTTAGAAAACTTCGTTAGTCGTAAGGGATCAAAGGATGATGTCCGCGCTAGGGAAAATAGATGAGAAGCGGCTATTTCAACAACCACCGTGTAGGTACTGCACTAGCCAGAAGTATCTGCGACAGAAATCAGAATACACTCGTTTTCGCATGGTTGGATCAATTTCGCGTGGGACTAACCTGATTGAACCTAACGCGGGATAATTGCTCAACTCACGACTTTAACCAGCCCGCTTGATTCTCTGTAAATGCTTGAAATTGACGCTTGGATTCTTTCCAGATTAACTAGCTTTGCCCCTCCCTCCCTTTATCTATTTTCTTAGATCGACTTAGACTGCCACAATATATTATCTTTCTTCTTTTCTTTCCTTTTCTTTCCTTTTGATCTTTTAAAGCCCTAAATCGCTGGCTATTTTGTATACTATATATTTTGTACACTCAATTACTCTGTAAGTCATAAGTACATATGTTTTACAACGTTATTTGTCATATTTCAGTTAAACCCCAGAAAAGCCAGAAATATATTTTCAGCATGTTTTAACGCGCCCCTGGCAAAGATCTCAAAAACGAGTTGCGGCACAATTTAAAGCGACAAATAGCATCGCGTGTCTCGTTGTGGTAACACACGGTTCGCCAGTTTTTTTTTTTTTTTTTTTTTTTTTTTTGATATCGGTGACTGCCATATTCTCTTGAGTTTCCAAATCGTAAAGAATCTTTCCCCAGGGATTGGTCAACTGTGTATGTCCCCATGCGACGTAACTTGCTTAAGGAACACGAGCCGGTGATATGCAGGCAACGTATAATTGATTATCATTCGCTCTGAAACGCTGAAGTAATGACCAGTGCAGTGGTCCAGTGGTCATATTGAATGCCGCTGGATATATCAGCATTTGGCAACCTAACCCAGAGAAGCAGGAAATATGAAGCTACCGAATACCAATTAACTTCGTAGTTGCACGGTTCACATTCCATCATTTCTGAATATGCGAGGACAGTCCTCTTATTGTGCTTTTAATTCTTTTATTTGTTTCATTTTCAGCAAATATACTGGTTTTTTTAAATTAAGCTTCTGTTTATACAGAGTTACAGATTATATTAATTTTATATAGAATATATTTAAGAAAGATATTTAATTTTTTGCTAGTTAAGTATTGATCGATTAAGTTACTGTACCTTTGTTCCGATAAATGCGTGCCATTTCCTCGAATCTAATATCATAGCAAATGCCAATACCTATTTTGCAGCCCTTCACATCGAACGTCGTTAGGGAGTTACCAGGACTGAGTGAATCACTCTCTCGAAAAGTAATCTTATTAGGAATGTCGATGTCGAATAGATGTACCTAATAACATAAAAATGTAGTCGCTAATTCTATTGCTGCAACTTTTGTAATTTAATATCAAAGTTACCAACTCCTAAACTTTAATTATTTTTTATTTAATAACTGACAGCGTTTTTATCACTTTCTTTTATTAAAAAATCTTATCATTTAATAATGTTTAAAAAGGAGAAAAAATAAGTATAATAATATTTTAAGTATTTGAAAAATTTATACAACACAAACACATTACAACAAAAATGGGCGTTTCCCGTATCATAACGTATTTTATAAACCGTAAATTATAGAATTGGTTATAGTATACGTATGTACATATGTATATTCCTAAATTATTCCTAGATAGAGTCACTTTCTTCGCCCCAATATTTTCAAATTCAAAGCCATAAAGGAATATATTACTTACCTTTCGGTGTTTTGCTATCAAAGTTCCATCGGGACCCCAAATAGTACAGGTATTGTACAATTTATCGCCCTCTATTTCAGGCATCGTACCACCAACTACATAGATGTTGTTTTCTTTAGCTGCGTTCGATGAAGCAACGCTCGTTTCACCATCAGGAATACTCTCGGCGTATTTTGGAAAGTACTCTGCGTTGCAATATTTCAATTAATGAAATGTCTTTTGTTCCAACCATAAATTAAATTGAAATGTTTGTCAGTTTTTTATTTTTTAAATTATTAAAATAACTAAGTTTTATATTTCGACTTAATTAAATATGCAATTACTTAGCTAATAGTATATATAATAAATTGTTTCTACAGGTTCAAAATGAAAAATGAATATTTAGAAATATTTAATTACGACAATGCTATTTGTGTTAGCATCAGTGGCTTGTTACTCAACGACTTTGCTAGTACTTTTTGAAACATAAAGTTAGTTTTCAATTAACACTTATACTAGAGGCGGAATTATAAATGCAAAATAATTGATAATACTAATTTATAAGTACCTAATTATTAGTATCTTCAAAAATATATTTATACAAAAATCACGATAATCATGAAAATGGGGAAATCCTATATTCTCGAATCAATTCACAATTTATTTTGTATATTAATTAGATTCCGCGCTCATCAGTACGTACTCACTGGCGAGATCGAGAAAATGTATCGGCAATTCCTCGTACGACCAGAGGATCGGAAATATCAAAGGATATTATGGCGCAGCGCGAGTGGAGAAACAGAAACATATGAGCTTAACACCGTAATACTCTTATCATAGAAATAGAAGCAGTCCTCAATTCCCGCCCGCTAACTCCTATCTCCACCGATCCAAATGATCTCCTAGCCCTCACTCCCGGACATTTCCTCATTGGCGATTCATTAATGTGCTTACGTGATCGAGATTTCAGAGACATTCCATCGAACCGACTCTCCAAATGGCAGCATATCCAACAGCTTAAACAACATTTTTGGAACCGCTGGCATAAGGAGTATTTGAACGAGCTAACCAACCGCAATAAATGGAGCAAGGGTGGACACAGCATCCAAAAGGGCACAATCGTCATCCTCAGAGAGGACAACGTTCCCTCCATGCATTGGCCTCTGGGCCGAGTTCATCCAGGCGCCGATGGTGTTGTCACGTAAAATAACAAAATAAAAAAGGAATTTGAGGTAAAAAATAAAAAAAAGAAAACTTTATTTTTTTTCTAACATCAATACACTTTACAATCTACTTCCGAACTCTGGGCGTGACTTTTTAAGACTGACTCTTATGATTTTACTTTCGATCGGATCCGATTACTTTCTTTTGTCATCCCTCAACATCCCCACCGTCCATGCATTTGCTAGGCGTCCGCGACCGTTGCCACGTGCTCTTTCTTCTAGAACCTTCGGTGGAAGGACCGTTGGGATGTTGATGGTTCATTAGGCACTTCAGCGATATACATTGTCGCCGAGTGCTTTATCTCTATCGTCAGTCCGTCGGATTTGAAGTATGCCGGTCGTGACAGTGTCATCCGGACAGCTACAGTTCAGACGGCAAAAAGCATTTTGGATCGGGGCGTCAAAAGGCTTGTCCCACTGCCAATTCAACCCGATCTCGAGAAACCCGAACAACTAGCCACCGAGACGAAATAAGATGGGAACTTCAACCACACCTCGCTAGTTTGATCGGTACCCTCTCAACGGGGGGAGAATGTTACGCCATGCGGCTTACCATAGGTCATATTCTTAACTATCGATCGCGGCACTATAATGTCGCAGACGGACCGTCGCGTCTGCCCGGCAAACAAACATTGTAGTGGCAAGCGCATGATTCATTAAGCAGGGCGACTTCCAGAAACGTCGACTCGTGGTCGTTATTTTACCTCGCGTAAAAGAATGTGGCGTGATCCGAACGTAGTGGGGGTCGCCTTCCAGAAAAAACGAAAAAAATCGAAAGGCGTTCAGAACTTTTCGAGAAGTCGAACCGTCAACACAGGTGGTATGTCGCGCATTACTTATCAACCAAAACGCAGTTACATTTTTTTTGTTCCATTTATATCTTTCTAGTTAATAAGTTGTTGAAATAAACATTAATTTATTTGTGTTAATTCTGTGGAATTTCATTGAACTACTGAACTGATCAGTTCGTGGCGTCGATTATTTAATCGTAACGGGAAATTACAACTCTCGTTGACGTGCTATCTCGCGATCGCGTCTCTCCGCGAACGGTCGAAACAAAATGATTCACTAAAAACTGTCCTGAATTCCTAAGAACTTATTTACCGCAAAACTGACAAAGTGTTTATTTAAAAAATGAGGTTGAAGGTAGTCCTTTTCTTTCATTTCATTCATTTTCATTTTCTTTCTTAAGTATGGCTAACACAATATCTAATCAATTAAAATTTTATATTTTCACGTGAAAAGTTTCTTTAGATAATTATTATCAACATGATGACTAACTCTTACGGATTAATACGTGTCTGTAGGGCAATCCGGTGGACTCGATCGGCTTTTTACTTCGAAAGTTGAGTAATCGGTGTCGCTTTCTTACGCATCTTTGAACTGTATAAATGTTTTAAAATTGTTTGATCCAGAATGTACCACACCGGACAATCAAGAAGGCAGGTGCCTTGACTACAGAAAATGTAAACCTCTGCAAGAAATATGGCAGATACAGTACCGTACAGCCACCGATTTTTATAGACGATCAGTGTGCAGATACCAGGGCAATGTTACGATCGTTTGCTGTCCGAACGATCCAAACAAAGAGAAGAGAGAAATTTTAATAAAAACTGTGTATAAGTATAAGGCTTTGCGACCACCATACTGAGGTTTTAGCAACGTCTCTCATACCAGGGTGGTCGATGGTAAACCAGCTGAACTTGGTACGTTTTATGTCTTTCTTTCCGATTAATAATAAGCCATTTACTGCAAAGAATGAACTTTAAAGGCATTAAACAGCACATCAATGTACATTTCAATTAGACTAAATAATAATGCTATGATTTTATCGGTAGTAACTTTACTTATTAACTTGAATTATTTCTTTCTTTTACTTCATGTTAGGAAGAGTATCTTTTTGCTTGAAATAAAAAATTGATATAGGAGTAATAATATGGATAGAGATCAAAAACTGTTAGGGCAGAAATTACACGTTTGAACTTTATAGTTCAGTATAGTTCAAATAGAAATTATATAGAATTATTTAATAATTTGTATTCCACTGGAATAAAAATTTAATTTCTGTCTTTATCAAATCTCTGTTTCAGAGTATTTGTACGTATGTACTTATCGTCTGCTGTATGATCGAATTTCGAATAGGTAATAATCGTTGTTACTCGTTATGTGAGAAAAAATTATGTATATTCACAACTATGACTATTGCATTTTAGGCGCTTGGCCATGAATCGCTGCATTAGGTTTTCGTAATCCCCGAAACCCAGACAAACCACTATGGAAGTGCGGAGGTTCCCTGATATCGGCTAGGCATGTTTTGACCGCAGCACATTGTGCACATATGGATGGAATAGAAAACATACACAATCATAATATTGCCATTCTTAGATTGGTGGAGGAGGTGCCATTTTCGAGTAAGTCCTCAAATATATATATATATATATATATATGCTATTGAGTATTACTGAAGTATCATATCCTGAAATTTCTTACTGTACACATATATTGTGTCATAAAGCGTGTATAATTCTTTCTCATACTTTTGGTCATTAGTTTCCTGCATTTTCATTTATTTTTTTATTTTTCAGGGTACGTATATCCCATTTGTACGAAAGAGCCCCTACGAAAGAGCAACTTCGTCGGCTATAACCCCCTTGTTGCTGGATCGGGAGCATTAAGATATAGTAAGTGATATCAATTTTATAATAAAATTAAATAGTTCCAGTCTTAAATATCTTTCTTATTTTCTTCGTAGGACGACCACGACGTAATGCATTAATGGAAGTACAAATGCCAGTGATTAAGAACGCCGAATGCAAAATAGCTTATTCCAAATTTCCTAATGCACCTGATATCACTGATGGTATAATATGCGCCGAACATGCTCAGGGTGGAGAGGATTCTTGTACGGTAATTAAGTTACAGAGTTACTACAAACTATACGGTATCTGAAGACACGTCGATTCGAATTAACATCAAATCGACGTCTTAAACATTAAAAATAATAGATAAACACAATTTAATAGTTTTGCCCACTTCTCACACCTCGTTATGGTATTTAATCTAATTTCCTCTAATCTTAGTTTTGCTCAAAATACATATAACATGTACGTTATAAATTGGAGTATTTCAATACACAAATCAATAGAAGATTATTACTGTATATAAGTATAATTTCAATACAATTCGATCGATATATTTCAGTATCTTTGATTAAAAATTTAACGATCCTTTCAGGCTGACCGCGGCGGATCACTGCTGATACAACATGAATTAACCTCGTATTTAATAGGTATTGTGTCTTATGCTTATAAGTGCGGCACAGCTGGGTATCCCAGCGTTTACACTAGGGTCACATCGTACCTTGACTTCATTCTCCAAGCGATGCAATAATATGATATTACTGTTCCATAAATATCATTGTGTAAAAAACGTAAAGTTGGATTTTCTTATTGTGGAGATAAGAAACAGCTCAAATTTACATTGTTTTGTACGTTACAAATTATAGGCTTAAAATGTACGAAATGTAACTTTGAAACGACACTAATTTTTTACGCACGATAAACCTCCACAACTTAGGTATGTAAAGATGATAAACGTATATTAATTCTATTAATTTGGTAATAATAAACCAACTTTCTGAGAAGTTCTGTAAATTTCGTTTCTTTTGTATCAAGAGAATAATGGAATATTCCACTTAGATCGTATACTTCTTGTATGTACGTACAAAATTTTCCGGCTAATCTAAAACACTTCATAAGATAGAGAGCTTCTGGAAATTCGGACACAGAGAGTGCATAAAATACAAGATAAGTCTCGTGTCTTTCAAAATTATTTTTTATTCGCTAAAAACGTCCTGTGTACTCATGCAATCACATGCAACCTCGAAACTTCACTTATTTTTTATCACTTTCCAATTCAATACACAGTTTCAGCATTTTTGACTATATGTAAGAGAAATTTCCATTCAGCCAAAGGTGTACTTACAGATTATAGATTCCTATACGACTCTCAGTAAAAATTTATCCGCACTCCAGATAGTTAAAACTTCTGTCGACCGTATTGATCCATCTGCACTCTTCGTATGACGTCAATATCTGTTCAGTGCTGCTGCGCAGGTTTCTTTGTGTTACGTCAATTCGTTTGTGACCGTTGCGCGAGTAATGGCGCTTTGCAATGGTGATTTGCAGGAAAACAGTGCAGGATGCTGTGATTCGTTTCTTGTGGTCGGAGGTTATGTTTGATGCCTATATTTATCAAAGATTTAATGCACATTATGGAGAAAGTGTTTTGTCACGAAGTGTGTTTGAATGGGCACAAAAGTTCAAAGAAGATCGCACAAGTGTTATGAAAAAACAGCTGGACGCCCGTCCACATCCACGATGACAACATTGAACGTGCTCATGAACTTATGCTCTATGGAATAGACGAGTGACAGTGGATAATGTGGCAAATCATTTGCAAATCAGCCACGGCTCTGCTTATGCAATAGTACACGACAGATTTGGATTTTAAAAAGTTTGTGCGAGATGGATGCCGAAAAAGCTGATGAAAAGGTGAAGACGACGATGCATTCGTGGTTCGCAGCTCAGCCCAAAACATTTTTTAATGAGAAAATATAAAGGTCCTTCGGCAAATGGACAAAGTGTATACAGAAATCGAGTGATTATGTCAAAAAATGATGTATGTCTTTTTTGACAATTGCTTAAAATAAATTCTACACCGACAGAGCGGGTAACTTTTTACTCACCCTCGTAAGACACTTAAATTTCCAATCTATTATGATGAATAAAAGAGCTTATACTATTAAATCTAATTGTATTTTGTTGCATGAGAGTACACGTGTATGTGATGTACATTACCTTTATATCCCCTTGAACGCTTCAATATTGCGCATATATACTATATTTTGTACAGCTTCTATAAAATTTCGTATGTTTGTTTAGGCTGTTAATCTAGAGGCTGGAGTACAAAGAAGTGGCACAATGATGTGGGCTGATGACATTTATAATTATCAAGGAATCACCCCTACATTCGCTCAGGTATATATCGTTGACTATAATGTATTTAACATATATGATTGTTAGAATATTAATAATTAATTTTTAATTCTATCAGAATTTTAATGAAACTGTCCCTTGGGAAGGAAGAACTGATACCTTGATATCACGGTTTGTACATCCTATATATACGACAAATTTTAGAACATTATATAACGAAGAACCAGATCGTCGTGGCCATGTGATGTGAATAAAAGGACTTGAATTTGATGATATTTTTATAATGTTAGATAACATAACTAAGTATCTTCACAGTAAGATAGGATGACATGGTTTACATGATCTTAATGTTGTTCACTCGAGTGATGATATTATAAGGAAAAGCGTAATATCACAGGTAGGATGATTCATAATTTAGAACTACTAACTCATGTATGTATTAAAAATTAAAGAAATATATTAAATTTTATAGGATATTTATGTTTAGTAACCAGTAATTCAGAGATTGGTATTCATGGTTACTATAACGAGGCTGTAGAAACGCACCCTTTCTTCTTTGCAAATGGTCCTGTATTTATGTCTAAGCCGAAACTGGAACCTCTGAATAATTTAGATTTATTCTTGTTATTTTCTAAAATACTTATCTACAGTATACCATAAGGAATGATACCGTATCGCACCTAATCAAGTGCCTTAAGAAACATCAACAGGATATCACAGTAATCCCTTATCGACTGATATGTAAGTAAAAGTTATCTGTCATTGTTATACACAATTATGTGTTAGTGTTATACACAGTTATTTATCATTTTCTATTAATTCAGTTGTAGCCACTACAATATCTATGACACTGGTAGTAATTATAAGAACAATAATGATGTTCTATAAGAGGAAATGATGATTAGGAACAAAAACTTACAGGTAAGTCAAAGTATATGTTATTTGCCATTTGAAAAGAAAGTTACTAACTTGGAATTTTTTGATAAATAATAATTGTGCAAAATATATTGGATTTCAAATTTGTCAAAAATTGAAATTTAAGAAGCATTGTAATAATATAACATTAATATTTTGATTTTTCAGGAGATATCATGCGGTGGATGGATAATATGTAAAAAATATTAAGCAGTATATGAATTTTCATATTGCGTAGAGATAACAAAATGAATTTTAAAAAATGTCGACATGGTAATAAGAAATAGCATCATGACAAAGAATATATAAACACAGTTTCATTTTTTATAAATAAAAATTTGTTGTTCCAGATTTTGAAATATAGTGAAACGTTTAATTAGTATCTTAATATCTTTAAATAATTATTATTTTAGAATCAATTGTAATTGTATCATACGTACTTTTGAATTCGTGCAAGAACATATGTTATTTTGAAGTAGTTATTATTAGGAAATTGTTAGACGCGAACAGTATGCGAAAAGTTAGTATGTAGTGTAATAATTATCAATCAAAGCACAAGAATTAAATTCTTTAGGAAAAAATTTCCGGAATTTCTTATTTACATGATTATAAAGAAATCCATAACAAAAAGGAGCTGCTTTCTAATACTTCTCTTCCTTGTAATGCCTACGTTAACAATAACGAGGTTCGACTTTTTGTTTTTAGAGGGATACTGGAAAATTTGAAAGTACAGTACCATTGGGAAGAAAATCACGATATTGAAAACGATATTTGCAAGTAAATTTCCAAAAAATCTGTTTTCAAATTTTCGCTTTCTATTTCACATTAAAAGAAAGGGAGGGCTGCCTTCTTTTTCTGCAAGACAAAACAAACATTCTGAATCTCGTATCAATGAATGATGTCAATAAGTTATTTTTCTTTTCAGATTGAACAATATTCCAGATTTATTCATAATTTCATACTACGCGAAGAATAGACTTTCATAGGTATATAAAGGAAATATTAAGTATAGGAAAACTCTTTTTCGTTGTAGGTGACATATGCTTCACGGTTGAACACATGTATTTTTGAACACATATAAATGAAAAAGTACTCTTATGGAGAAAAAGAATTGATACCTTCGATTGACATTAGATAATGTATATAAACTTATGAACAATCACTATCACTATCAGTTTGTATTTTAGGTGCACACGCAGATTTGTTGGAGTTCTTATAAAATGTACTTCCTGTACGAACGTTTTATTCTTCCAAATTTTACGATACTATGTCTCATATGATAACTATATGGATTAAACGTAATATAAATGATCCGAAAATAGACTCGAACGACATTAATTGTCTTTCTATTTATACCAATATCGAAAATACAAGTAAAGCTGGAGCAATAGTATGCAAGAATGGACTATTTATTATTTTAAACCAAATCATAGCATATTCAGAATGCACAGTATTATCATGAAACGACGAGTTTTATGTTAATTCCGACCGATTACAATACCTTTCTTTCGTTTACAAGGAACGACGAGACTGGCAGTTGCGTGATTTCCAATGCAAAAGCCGCGATATCTGCACGATAACCTAACCTCAACCGATTTTGTTGTACTATTCTTACGTGGACTTCGTTTGTACCACTTTCGTAACAAAAATAGAATACGTAGAACACAGCATTCCGTTATGCGATATTGTCGATTCCTAACATCCGAAAAATCAGAGATAATTTTTTCCCTACAGTTGTACATTTGTGTGAAAAATTACGAACGTAAAGTTGTTTGGTGCATGCACAGTCCTCCCCTCCGCTGCATTTGCGTGGACATGCTAGAAAGATTCACTTTTCCACGGTGAAACTGTATGTATTATAATTTCATTTTTACAAAGGTCGAACATCCTACTATGCATAAATTTAATATTAATATAAGCAGGTTTCGTGTTAAGTATTACATCTGACGTATAAGCACACGTGTGTACGAGCCTTGGTTTTAAATGTCTTATAGTAGACACCGAAAAGATTATTCAGTTGGATATCTGACTCAACATCAATATTTTACTAGGAGATAACATGTTAAGAACACGTTGGTGGATGGCATGGGAGATGATGAATGAAGACATACTTCTGTGAGATACATAAAATAGTAGTCAGAACGTATTTTGGCGCTTGGGGACAGCAACAGCTTTTTTTTTGTTTTTATTTATTTGTTGAAATTACAATCAATTCTCGCGTTGAGAATTTTCAGTAATTTTTCCGGCGTGGCGCAGTGACATGGCTGTTTATTTACAATAAGTTAATACTTATTATAGATAGGTATAATTTATAAGTATTATAAGTAAGTGCATATGCTTAATTTGGATAATTAAATGAATCTAACGTTTAGGTCTAGCGAGTAGTGCCTCTTCAGCCTGCGAATCTGGTCCGTCGTATCGAGTAGTCCAGTGATTAGGGGGTTTCGGTGTTTCTTGACTCTTTTGCTATATCTGTCGCTATATTTTGCTATTTCCTCTTTGACTGTAGGTATCTTGAGGTCGCGATGGATGGTTTCGTTGGTAACATACCAAGGTGCGTCTATTAAGGCTCTTAGCGCTTTCGATTGGAATCGTTGTAGTATTTCGATGTTGGAGTTACTTGGACAGCAACAGCTGGTGATACTGTCATACACCTCCATTTATAAACTTTCGAAAATCGATGTGACCTTCAAACTTTAGTGTATTCTGTTTCACAGCACAAAATGTTTCCGAAACGTAAGTTTATTGTTACAATAAACTTGACTAGTGGCTCTGAAATACTATCCTTGAAAAAACAATGGGGAAATTGGAGCAAAAAAAAAGAAGGAAATAAACAAAGACCTTGTTGGTTCGTAAAAATAAAATATGCTACAGGAAAAATTTTTTCCAACGGATTGAGATGCGACAAGCTTTAAAAGCTATGACGCGAATCGAGCGTTTGTCTACAAGAGCGCATTTTCGGTGGATATATATGTCGGAATGACATTGGGGATAGGGTTGTCGGTGTTTGAGGAGTCTTCATTGAAGGTAGCCATCGTTGCGGTGTAACGAAGATACGATTTATTGACACAGGTATGAATAACACAGGTTTTGACAATCTACCACGGCGGTGAGACGTCCGCGACACTAGTGACAGTGGTCTCCGGTTCAATAACGAATCCGCGGCCAACGGGATGACAGATGGGCGTTCTCGCTGAATCTAAGTCTGACTCGTAAAAATAATTGCTGAGCGTAAAGACGTTACTCTTTGGTCGACGGGAGCGCGTAAAAGAATGCCCGTCCCGTCCCGACGATGTCACAGAGGAAAACTATAATGGGGTGTGTCTAAGGACACGAGATCATCGGATTCGTCGAGGAAAGCCTTCGTTTAGGAAGTAAGGGAAATTGACGTTGCTGCTAATTGGTCAATCTCCATATCGGTGGTTAGAAAAAGATGTTAGCCGCCCTCGAGGGAAAGTTGCTAGTGGGAGACGCCGCTCGTTGAAAAATATGTCTCCCCTATCTTCCCGTAGTTGGGACAAAGACTGTTTGTCTGTTTGAAGGACTTTAGTTAACTAAACCTTAAGATTTATAACGGGCCCTCCAGCTAGCCGAACATGTACTGCGGAGACGCATCGACATCTGGCAATCATCTTACTCGAAGAATAGGGTCTGCGCGTGGCGAGCCACGGGACAGAAACCGTTGGAATGTTTACTGTCGCGTGTCGCCACGAATATTTCTTTTAAGGAGAGCTATAGAATTACTCCATACCTTTGTTAGGCAAAGCGTTTATCCCTTGACCGCGGCTACGTTGGGCGACAGACTGTCACCTCGAGCCAAAGCTCACCGTCACTAATCTAGAACAATTACAATCGGATTGAATAACTACAATTGTTCAATTACAGCTATAGTAGACTCTAGGTTAGAATGTTGCGGGATTATCTAAAATTCCAAAGGCTCCGGTGTTCTTTCATCTCCGACATATAATTATATAATGACTCATTGAAAACCAGCTTTCATTTTTTGTTGATAGTATGGTAAGAAAATGTGAAGTTCGAACGCTTGTAACGATTGCCTGAGTTGCGTCATCCTTGGTTTTAGGAAAAGATAGGGAAGTCACTGAAGGGTGTCGCGGCTTCGATGTCTTTCGTAGCTGCGACGCGGAGGCCTCTCGGTTGTTCTTTGAACAATCGTCAACGTGGACGAACGTCAAAGCGAAACCACGCGAATTCGGCATTTCCGATAATACGGAACTCTGTAAACGCGACTGCGTTGAATTCGTTCGATTAATTCCTAGCAGTATCTATAAACAGTGAACTTAAGGCCCCATACACAACTGCATACGCTAGGTTGTAAGAAATAATAGCTATATAAGTATGTAGCGGCGCATGAGTTAGAGAACGATGCAAATCGAGAGCGACTCATATTATTGTTTTGCCTCGTGACACTTACACAGTCTTGACGTACATGTAACGTCAACAAATATCTCCAACAGACTCAGGAAACCTGAACAGCCTTGCACACGACACCGACTCCCAAAACAAAGGAATATGAATTCGGCACATAGGCATAAGATAAACGAACATCTAGAAGGGCTGTGTCTTGATCGAGTCTTTCAGTCTTTCGGTAACGGTCAAATCGCACACTTGTAATCCTATTATAAAATAAAGGTACCTCGAACTCTGGTTCAAGAACCCAACATTTTTTTATTATTATTTTCCCATTATTTTTACGTGACATTTTGGCGATCCTGCCAGGATCCATTCGCTTCAGTGTAAACGAAGTTACGATTTCGGTCTACGGACATTATTGAAGATCGAAGGATTCGAACTACTTGTGTTATGAACTTTGCTGTCAATAATTTACCACGGTGGACCAAATTAACGGGGCCACTGTCAGCATAGAACAAATCAACAGAACGAGTTTGACACTCAAACGCATTTGAACGCGCCACAGAGGAAAACACCGCAAGGGAACCTCATTCTACGAACTTACGTATCAAGGTGAGAAAAGTCGGAATTCTTTTAAACAATATAGAACGCGAAAAGTTAGTTTCTCTAGTAACTCTAGCGAAGAGACAATATGAACAAGAAAGACACAAAAGCCGAGACAAGTTTACCCTCTACAAGTGGAGTTCAAAATAAAACGGGAACACTCGATTCCTCTACCAGAGCCAATTTTAGACTTAATACAGAGACAGAACGAAGAATTTCGACAACAATTTAACGAAATAAAGAATGCTTTAAAATTAGCGAACGAAGAAAATAGAAAACGCGCTAACGAAATGGAAATATTAAGTAGAAACCTCTCTCGTGTTAAACTACCACAAATAAACGTAAAATCAACTGAATTCGGTTCTATGATGACTGACGATGACGATAATATATCAGTATTAAAACACGATACTAATCCACCTCCACCTATGCCACAAAAGCCACCAACATATGTCCAACCATCCAATTCAACAGCTGGAAACTCTGGAAATCTAAAAGCTGTTTAGTATCTCCGATACTAAACGGAGAAAACGATATAAGTGTAGAAGATTTTATTCGTGAAATAAAAGAAATGAGAATGATGTGTAGCGAACAAACGTTATTATTAAAAATGATCAAAATAGAGAAAATTGTAGGAAAAGCCGCAATGACAATCCGCAATATCCATATTAACGAATTCGAAACTCTGTACGAAGGATTAAGACGTAACGTAGCTACTCAAGCATCAGTAAGAGAACACCAAGATCAGTTAAGAGTGATAAAGCAAGGAATAACCGAAAGCGTGCAAAATTATAACATTAGATTTCGACGTGTTTTCAACAAACTTCAATACAGCATTACCAATGAATATAAAGACGAACTAACTCGATGAGCGATGAACGATCGACTATACATGGTTTCTGTGATTGACTATGTAAGAGGCCTTCGTTCAGAAATAGGACACGTGCTATTGGCTAATCCCCCCCCCCCAAACATCATCGATGCAGAAAAAAAGGCAATGGACGTGGAAAAATACTTTCGCGAAGACAACGCTCGCAGACGGATGACACGACAAACAACCACTCCACCATCTTATCGTAACCAGACGTCTCGTCCAGTAGGTAACCGCTTCACGATTACAAGTAACATGAATAACAAAACTCCACCCACACAAAACATTCTACCAAGAATGAATAATTTTACAAAGCTTGAAAATCGACCATTAAACGAAAGGCCACAAACGAAATGTTTCAAATGCGATCGATTGGGACACCTTGCCAATCAATGCCAAAATTTTCGAATACCGCCTCAAACAAAAGCCCCTCCAGGAATAAACCACATTCAAGAACAATCAGAATTAACAATGCTACCTCAGGAAGATTATCCACAATACGACTACAATTACCAGGACGACGAGGATTGCGATTTTTCGTTGACTCGGGAGCAGGAATCAACTTGCTTAAACGAGGATGCTACCCAGGAAGGACAATAATACCAGACACATAGAAATTCTCCATGGAACATTCCAAATACGAATCCAATTCCAAAATTAAACTAAATTTATTCAACAAAGAGATAGAATTTTCCTTAGTAGATGATAATTTCCCTATCATAGAAGACGGCATATTAGGCTTACCCGGTTTAAATCAATATCGATTCGAACTCTCCAATAAAACATTAAAATTAGATAATAATACTCTTCTGCTGCAGCAAGAACCACCCCTCGCATCGGGAGAAATCGTTCAAAAAATTGTATACTTCGACGGAAAGCCAACGCCAGTATGCTTTATCAATGGTGGTAAGTTTTCAGTCCAAATTTCTAACATTATTGAAAATATAAACACTGTAGATCAAATCTAAAAATTCAAATCTTTGATTCGACTATCGCACATAGAAAAACCTCTTAGAGAACCTATGTAGTATTTTCGTCTGTACCTACTTAAATTATATTTATCTTATTTTCCTTTAAGCATTCGTGAACGTAGTGGTAATGAACTTCAATGTGTTTAGAATTTTTTGTGAAATTTCCGTACTTTGCTATACTTATCACTCCAGAGTTATCGTCATAAATTTTTACAGGGTTATTGTCTAGATTTACATTGAAGACCTTCATAATTTCTCTAATAGACATTAATTCACTCACCGCTTCCGATAGAGCTACATACTCTGCATACGTCCAGGCTTTTGTCACACACCTTTGTTTTTTAGATTTCCAACCGATTACATTTCCATACAATTTAATTACATATCCAGAAGTAGATTTTCTATCTAAATGATCTCCTGCCCAATCAGCGTCCACATAACAATCTATCGTTTCACACTTTTCATTCCTTTTCTAATGTAACCTTAAATCTTTAATATTAAATATTTCAATATTTCGGTACAAATATTTCAATATTCGCAAAGCATATTTAAAATGTGTCTCGCTACAACAATCTTGAAATCTACTTAAGATAATTCACACTATAACTTATATTGGGTCTGGTATTTGTACTAATATACAGCAATGCGCCAATTAAATTCTTGTATCCAATGTCATTTCTATTTATCTCAGCGTTTTCAATTTTTAAATTTGTTTCCGTTGGTGTACAGTACAATTTGCTGTTTTGTAATTTATATTTGTTCGCTAATGATTCAATGTATTTCGTTTGGCTTAGTTTCATTTCATTTTTTATATAATCATACTCTATATTTATTCCAAAATATTCTTTTACTTCACTTAAATCTTTCATTTTAAATTTATCAGGTAATAGCTTCTTTACATTTTGTATCCTTTTTTTGTTTTTACTACAGATTAACAAATCGTCTACATATATTAGCAAATAAACAACATTTTCCCCCTCTCCATGAGTATATAGGCACAACTCTATGTTATTCTTCTTAAAATCCAATGTCGTCACATACCTATCAAAACACTCATACCAATCCCTCGGACTTTCTTTTAACCCATAAAGCGCTTTCGATAATTTACAAACTCTATTCGTTCCGTCCGCATATCCCTTTGGTTGATTTACATATACCTCCGAGGTTACTTCACCATTTAAAAAGGCAGTTTCTACATCCATTTGCTCAATTATTACTCCATTTTGACAACAATATGATAGCAATATCTTAAAGGTCTGATTACTCGCCACTGGAGAATATATGTCATCGGCTACGTTTCTTTGTTGAAATCCCCTTACCACTAATCTAGCCTTATACCTGTCCTCTGATTTTTTCGTGTAAACCCATTTTACATCTAATACTTCTTTGCCTTTTACCCTTTCTACCAATTTCCAAGTTTTATTCTTATAGAGACATTCTATTTCCTTATCCATAGCCTGTTTCCAAACTTCACTATTTTCACAACAAATCGCCTCCTCAAATGTGCAAAAGATATCTACTCTACAATAATTTGCGTGAATCTCACTACTGTTTTCCTTTTCTGGATACCTTACTGGAGTTTTCTTATTACGTGTAGATCTCCTAGGAATCTTTACGCTTTCAGAACTATTATCATTTTCATCTTCTCTACTTTCTAACTCTTCCTTATTCATGCTGTCCAATAAATAATTATCTTTACTATCATCGCTAACTGCATCGAATGAATTCTCCTCAAAACCGATACATTTTTTGTCTGTTTCTACGACCTCTACATGTCGCTACTGTTATTTTTACACCTAATAGGACTCTCTAACCTACTTCACTATATCCTAACAGAATTCCCATATCTGCCTTCTTATCCCATTTGGAAACTCTTTTTTGTTCTGGCCTTCTTACAAAAACTTTACTTCCATATAGATGTAGATTTTTAACACTTGGTTTTCTCCCGAAGAATATTTCAAAAGGTGTCTTTCTTTCTATAGTATTCGCTAATATTCGATTTTTCAAGTATGCCGCTGTACAAACTATTTCCGGCCAGTACCTTTTATGTACTTTCGCTTCCGCTAACAAGCAACGCGCCATGTCCATCACTGTTCTATTATACCTTTCCGCTGTCCCGTTTAATTCATGTACGTATGTTGGGCAATTATTTATTCTTATACCTTTATCCTTAGCAAATTTATAAATTCGATTATTTAAATATTCTTTACCATTATCGCATCTTAATATTTTTAACCTCTTGCCCGTTAAATTTTCGGCTTCATTTACGAACTGTACGAAAGAATCAAAGACCTCATCTTTTGATTTTATACAATAGATCCTAGCTATTTTACTATAATCATCGATAAATGAAATGAAATATTTTTCTCCATTGAATCCGGTAGTCTTAAAGGGACCACATACGTCCGTATGAATAATTTCCATTATTTCCCTAGCCTTAGTTCGATTATTTTTGAAAGGTAAGTTATGCATTTTGCTTTCTATACACACCCTACATTTCAAAAGTTCCTTTTCAAATTCATTCGGTATGCCAGTCACTAGCTGCTCTTTACCCAAAATCTCTAAATATTTAAAATTTACGTGTCCTAGCATCCTATGCCATCTTTCCTTTTTACTCATACCACTACGTTCGGCGCTGTTTACTAAGTGCTTCTTCCCTTTCAATATACTTTTTATTCTATATGTCCCATTCTCTTTGAACTGAGCTGTAAGTATATTATCCTCATCTATTACTTTCGCAATATTTCCTTTGGAAATAACCGTATTCTTATCGTCTGCTGGTTTACCTAAACTAATCAAATTTGCGGACATTTCTTTCGCGTAAAATACTTTCCTCATATTTATTTTATTTTGTTTTCCGAATGCTTCAAAATAACTTATAACATTCCCAACTTTTGTCGCTTTTATCGGTCTATTATCGCCTAAATATATATTTACCGGTTCTTTTAGGTCGATAGATTTATCGAAATAATTTATATTATTAATTATGTGATCGGTACAACCGCTATCTAATAGCCACACTATTTCGTTCTTACTTATTTCATTCGTCTCACTGCTGTTTGCTGCGTGCGCCGTTGCTGTCCATATGCCTGCTCTTGAGTTTCCATGCTCGCCCGTGCCGGTTCTTGATTGATGATGAAAGTTTCCACGTCCTCTGCTCGTATTGCCTTTGTTCTCTCTTCCTCTGTTTCGACCAGGTGTTGGCCCATGCCAATAGCCGTTACTGCTTCCCGCTTGGACGCCATTTTGACACTCTCTCGCAAAGTGTCCTAATCTTCCACATCTGAAGCATCCTTCCTTTTTTGCAGAAAAGGCGTTGGTTTGCCTTTCTCCTCGATTGGATTTATTTTTCTTCTCTGCTATCTCTATTTTATTTTTTACATACGCTACCGTTTGATCCTCTTCTTTCAATGCGTCTATTATGTCCGCTATGTAGCTGTATTCTTCGGGTAACGTATTCAGCATGTAATTCAGCTTTTCCCTCTCACTTACTTGTGCGTCCGCACTTTTTAATTCATTTATTAATTTTTCGAAATCGTTAAAGAATGATGCTGAATCACTGTAGTTCTCCAGTCTTATGTTTTCCAATCTCCTTCTGCATACGATCTGCAGTGCCGTCGACTCTTTCAAGTACATTTCATCGAACCTTTTTATTATATCATACGCCGTTTTTCCTTCCCTAACATACTCCAATTGTCTGTTCGATATTGCACTATAAATTATATTTATCGCCTTCAAATCCTTTTTGTCCCAGTCTTCATCGTCTCTTTCGTTCTTCATTCTAGTTGTAACAACCTCGCATTCCTTATATTTGAGAAACATCGTGATTCTTTGCTTCCACATTCCATAATCCTCACCATCGAATATAGGTATCATGATTTCCGATCTCTCCATTTTAATTGATTCTTCTTTTTTTTTCTTTTCTTACTCAAGCGTTCCTACGTGCTCGAAGTATATTTTTTTTCTCTGAAAGTTTTTTTTTCTTTACTGAAAACTCACTCGCAAGATCGTAACCACGCACTAAATATCTTGCAAAACTAGTAACCACGCTCTGCTACCATGTTAAGGAAATTCGAGGATTTGGGAATACAAATAATTGACTATATTTCCCACACAACAGTTATACATCTATATTACTCTCTGAAGAACGTCTTGCACGCACGCTGGTCGCCAACCGACTATCCTAGATTCTTCTAACATCTGGCAACAGTCTTTTGTCTCCACTAAGACCTTGACGCCCTCTAACCCTTACACACACACTCTCATGTACAGTGTAAATGTATCACTTCCCTAACAAATAAGTATGTTATTTCGTTACCACTTATCTCGTTCATCTCGCTGCTGTGTGCTGCGTGCGCTGTTGCCATCCATATGCCTGCTCCTGAGTTGCCATATTCGCTCGTGCCGGCTGCTGATTGACGATGGAAGTTTCCACGCCCCCTGTTCGTATTGCCTTTGTTTCCTCTTCCTCTGCTGCGACCACGTGTTGACCCACGCCGATAACTGTTACTGCTTCCCGCTTGGACGCCATTTTGACACTCTCATGCAAAATATCCCACTCTTCCACATTTGAAGCATCCTTCCTTTTTTGCAGCAAAGGCATTAGTTTTCATTTCTCCTCGATTAGACTTATCTTTCTTTTCCGCTATTTCTATTTTATTCTTCACGCACGCTACCGTTTGTTTCTCTTCTTTCACTGCATCTATTATATCCGCTATGTAGCTATACTCTTCGGGTAACGTATTGTTTTCGCACGTTCGCTGGGAGACGCGATCTCGAAGAAGCGCGCCAACGGGAGTCGTAAATTCCCGTTACGATTTGCTAATCGACGCCGCGAATCGCTCGATCCCTTATTTCGTTTAGGATAATAAGGGTAGTTAAATGAAGGATAACGCTGTTGCTAACAGGTTATTATATATTTTCACAAACCAACAACTTCGGTGTAACACAAAATGAATATTTGTTATGAGATGACTACGAATGAGTGCGACCTGAGTCTCTAGACGGATTATCGCGTATACTGATGGATTTGTCGACTCATTGTATTCGAATTGCTGACCGCTTGACGAGATGCTTGATTGAGACTGACTGATCTTCGGGTGTAAACCCGGTCGAAGGATGTTGACTGTTCGAAGGATGTAAAGTCAGTGATGTTCGGAGACGATGCTGTGGCGGAGGAAAGCTAAGGATGGGTGTGTCTAGCGCACGGGACCATCGGATTTGTTGGTGACGATTTTGACTAAGGGAGTGAGGGAAATAGTCTTCGTTGTTAATTGGTTAAACGAAGGGTCTTAACCGCCCTCGAGAGAAAGTGGTTCGTGGGAGGAAAGTTGCATCATACGTGAGAAAAACCAACTTTCCCTTGTCAAGCCGTAGTAGACAAAGGTCTTTAGAAATGCTTTGGAAACAGACGTTTGTTCAGTTTGAAGGACCTCGACTAGGAAATTCCTAAGATTTATGGAAGATACTTGAGACTATTGAGGGTACGCAGTGAGTATCCGAAGACATCTGGTTGCCATCTTGCCCGCGGTGTGTGGCCTGGGCTAGGTAGAGTTACGCGACGTAACACGTATTTATCATGTAATTCAGCTTTTCCCTTTCACTCACTTTTGCGCCTGCACCTTTTAATTCATTTATTAATTTTTCAAGATCGCTAAAAAACGATGCTGAATCACTGTATTTATCAAGACTTATCTTCTCCAATCTCCTTCTGCACACGATCTAGTGCCGTCGATTCTTTCAAGTACACTTCGTCGAACTTTTTCATTATTTCATACGCTGTTTTTTCTTCCCTAATATATTCTAATTGTCTATTTGAGAAGGCACTGTAAATTATATTTATCGCCTTCAGATCCTTTTTATCCCAGTCTGGATTGTCTGTTTCAGTCTTCACTCTAGTTATAACAATATCACATTCTTTATATCTCAGAAACATTGTTATTCTTTTCTTCCACATACCGTAACCCTCACCATCGAATATCGATAGCATAATTTCCGATCTCTCCATTTTAATTGATTTCCTATTCTTTACTCAAGCGTTCCTACGTGCTTGAAGTATTTTTTCTTTTATTTTATATTCTTTGAACGTTTCTTCCCTTACTAAACTCGCAAGACTAAAAACCACGCACTAAATAGCTTGCAAAACTAGTAACCACGCTCTGCTACCATGTTAAGGTATAGAGAGGATTCGAAAATACAAATAGTTTACTTTATTTCGCACACAACAGCTATACATATATATATTACACTCTGAAGACTTCGATAACCTTCTTGCACGCACGCTTGTTGTCAACCACCTCCTCTAGATTCTCCTAACAGCCTCCAATCGTCTTTTGTCTCTACTGAGACCTGGACGCCCTCTGACGCTTACACACACATTCACGTGTACAGTGTAAATGTATCATCTACGTAACAAGATCATCAACGTAAAATCCTACCGTCCTCCCGAACATCATAAAACCGAAATAAATAAACAGATGACTGAAATGTTAAACAAAGAGATTATAGAACCCTCCGACTCTCCCTATAACTCTCCTGTCTGGGTCGTTCCAAAGAAAATCGACGCATCAGGGAAACAAAAGTGGCGAGTAGTGATTGACTTTAGGAAGTTAAACGAACTAACAGACCAAGACGCGTATCCACTACCTGACATTAACGATATACTATCACAGCTAGGAAATAAGAAATATTTCTCCTCTTTAGACTTATCCTCAGGGTTCCATCAAATACCCATGGACGAGAATTCAAAGAAATACACTACATTTAGCACACCATAAGAACACTTCCACTATAATAGAATGCCATTCGGGCTCAAGAACGCACCTGCTACCTTTCAAAGAATGATGGATACCACGTTAAGAGGTTTGATTAACAATCATTGTTTCGTTTATCTCGATGATATCATTATATTCGGGCAATCGATGGAAGAACATACTAAAAACTTAGTCATTATATTCCAAAGACTCGGGAAAGTAGGTCTAAGAATACAACCAGATAAATGTGAATTCTTAAAGCCCGAATTAGAATATCTAGGACATGTAGTGACAGCAGATGGAGTAAAACCTAACCCTAAAAAGATAGAAGCAGTAAAGAATTTCAAACTACCAAAAAATCCTACAGATGTAAAATCATTCCTTGGGCTAGCTGGATACTATAGAAAATTTATTAGAAACTTCTCTAAAATTGCCAAACCTCAATCTATTTTTAAAGAAGGACATTTAGTATTAATTCATAACGATCATAAAGAACACAAGATAGATACTGAATGGCCAGGGCCATACACCATTGAAAAAGTGAAAAACCCCTTATTATGAAATAATAGTAAATCACTCGATTAGGAAAATACATGGTAACCGTATTAAACCTTACTTTCCAGGACGATCTTCACCTTCTTCATAGTTAGCTAAGCTAAACGTTATACCCCTTAATGGTAGTTCTATATATCAAGAAAAATTAGCTCATGCATACTTATATAGCGAATCCGTAAACGTAATTATAGGTTTAGACATTAAGGATATATATGCAAAACTCAGCGAAATTAAAAGATTTAGACTAATGTTAACAGAACATTTTAAAAGTGAATGCCCGTATTCCAATGAAATGATTACACGCGCTCGCAAAAGAAATTTAGACAATGTAATCATGCATATTAAATTTATGACACACACTTGTTACCGAAGAGGCTCATTGAATTTTGTTGGATCCATTTCTAGAAGTCTATTTGTAACTCTGGATAACGATAATTTAGAATTAATGAATAAAAATATAGATAAATTTTTTGATGAAAACAATAACTTAAAAACCAATATAACTTACAAAACAAATTTCAAAACTATAGCTTTACCCTTAACTGACAGTCTAGAAGAAATCCTAACAAAAATTGAAAACGCTCCAAAAATCATTAATAATGTATAATCGTATAGAATGCACCTCAATCAAATTTCCAACGAAGTAAACTCTCTTAATTATGAACATAGAATTAGAAGTCTTAAGAAATAGGAACTAAGTGTCTTATAAATTATTAGTTATATTGATCTAGCATTACTAGGAACATATGTATATTTAACAAAATAGGATTATTCGATATTATAAGCAAATGCCTACCTTCCAAATTATGTATTCGCGTATTATGTTGTAAAACCAAAGAAAAAAAAAGACACAGGTATAAGCAATATCTCTAGACCAATAGAGCGCACCTTTAAACACATATTCCACACCTGAAATACAACCATTACGAGAATTACCTGAAGACACCAATTCAGTCATCCTCGAAGCAAGGCATGTAAGATTCCAAAAGGGCATACAAAAGGAGGCACTACACCGAAAATAAGAGTCTGGAGGACCAGCCGCACTCTAACACTGGGGGAATGTAACGTCAACAAATATGTCCAACCGACTCAGGAAACCTGAACCGCCTTGCACACGACACCGACTCCCAAAATAAAGGATTATGAATTCGGCACGTAGGCATAAGATAAACGAACATCTAGAAGGGCTGGTTCTTGATCGAGGCTTCAGTCTTTCGGTAACAGTTTAATCGCACACTTGTAATCCTATTATAGAATAGAGGTATCTCGAACTCTGGTTCAAGAACCCAACATTTTTTTATTATTATTTTCCCATTACTTTTACGTGACAAGCAAAGCGTAACGATAAACAAACTCCGGGCAAAACAATGTTGCCGCTACGTGCAATCGTCAACCGAGGTTGAATTTAAAGTTTTCGATACTCCCCCGAGTATAAATAAAAGAACACGATCGTTAAGACAGTTAGTATCGAACATTCTTATAGCGAATTAATATCGAACGAACGTAAGCATTACCTTGTATACACATATCGAGCAACACTAAGCGAACGACGACTAATTCTGTACTGCAAATAATTTTAAATACATTTGACTACACTAAGTATCAACTCGTCTGGTCATTAATCAACAACGCGTTTAATCGTCCTCCACATACATGTTGTATAAGCTACTATGTGTATATTTATTTATGTTTCCCATAGTACAGACGTATTCCTTATTTTATTGTAGCTGTGTAATTTCAGTAGTCTTGCATAAAGGACATCTGTTTTGTTGCAATTGTATCAGCTATTAATTGTAATACTTGAAGCGTTTGTATCTAATCGTCATGCATCTGTGGTGGCACTCGACCATGGAACTTTCCAACGGCTTCGCGACACAAAGCGCTATACCTTCAAAGCGTAAGGCCGACACGCCTAATGTACCATTGATATCCCTACAGTTCTTTCGCCGAATATTCGGAAGAATGCATACGCGGCAACCGTTGCGGACATCTAATAAACGCGTGCGTAGTGGAGATATCGAGGGGCAACAAAGAAAAGAATCCATTTGGTTTCGAATCAAAGATTCATTCTGCCCCGAGCTGCGGAGTGCGAAAGGTTAAGCGTCATAGCGAAGCAAACACAATTAGAGATACGTGATTATTGACTCTTGATAGTTAATCGTTAATCGTTAATCGTTGTTCATCGTTAATCGTTAATTGTTTTTGATCGTTCATCGTTAATCGTTAATTGTTGTTGACAGTTAATCGTTAGTCGTTAATTGTTGATCATAAATTGTTGACTGTTGATTGTTAATAATTTAATTAACTTTTTTGTTGAACATCAAGAGTATTTCTTGTGGGCACCTTCACCCACTATCCACCTCACATCGTTATTCTACATACGGAAGGCAAGATTGATATCAAGTTCGAAGGACAGACCGCAGAAGTCTGGTCTCTGCTATTACCACGAGACCTTTCGAGACCGCGCAAGGAAGTGCCGGGCCCCTTGCAACTGGACCCAGTGAAACGAGACCAGCCGTCCGTAAACGCGGCATGTGGCGATGGCTTTAGTATCCCATCGCATTTTCGTGACGGACAGGGCACCAAGGATCTCTTTTCTTGTGAACACCGGTGTCAATATAAACGTATACTCGTGCAACAAACTACGCGGATCCGCGAACAAAGATACGTACGAGCTGTTCGCGGCGAATCGAGTGGTCGAAGCAAACCGAAAACGCCTTTCGCGAGTCAAAACGCATCGTCTCTGACGCCACAATGTTAGTGTCACGACCGGCATACTTCAAATCCGATGGACTGACGATGGAGATAAAGATGTGGCGGCACTCGGCGACAATCGGCGGCAATATCGCTGAAGTGTCTAATGAACCATCAACATCCCAACGGTCCTTCCGCCGAAGGTTCTAGAAGAAAGAGCACGTGGCAACGGTCGCGGACGCCTAGCAAATGCAAATGCATGGTGGGGATGTTGAGGGATGACAAAAGAAAGTAATCGGATTCGATCGAAAGTCAAATCATAAGAGCTTCAGTCTTGGAAAGTCACGCCTAGAGTTTGGAAGTGGATTGTAAAGTGAATTGTTGTTAGAAAAAAAATAAAGTTTCTTTTTTTTATTTACACCTCAAATTTCTTTTTTTATTTTGTTATTTTACGTGACATTAGCGCATTCGGTATCGGCAACAGCGCGTGAACGACAAATGGCAGCCGCTAGGATTCGTTACAAAATCTTTGTCTCCCGTGCGATTAATTCTGTATTTAGAATAATTTTAAATATATTTGACAATATCAAGTATCAACTCGTCACGTCATTATTTAAATCATCCACCACAAATCCAAAAACAGAATAAGGAAAACAGAGAAACGAACAAATAGAAAATTAAGTTGCTAACATGTTTTTCTATAATAATATTTTAACATCAATATTGTAATACGCAATGTGTTACGCCGCCTAAAACATCTGCACGCCAGCCCGCGCGACCGGACAACAACCGACCTGCGTAACGTCACTTCGACCCTCAATAAACCTAAGGACCCACCATAACTTTCACTTCCCTGTATTGTTTCGCCATGTGTCTTCAATCCGTTTGTCTTGAAGAATTTCTAAAGCTTAAAAATATTCTCGAAACACAGTCGGTTTTTAGAGAGGTCCTTGGGTTTATTAGTCGCACTTAAAACACGGAGAAAGCGGGTATGCACCCATTAGGAAAATCCGAATAGCCCTGTAATAAAACAAGCTAGGTTTTTCTCACGCACACAGTCATCTATCCACCACGATGGTAGGAGACTCGATACTCATCCCTTCGAGCAGTAGTGCAGGTCATGACCAATCGACACCGCGCTTCGTGGCCCTCACTTTTTCTAACGAAAGTGGGAACAACGAATCCGCGTTCTTTAGGCACAGGGGCACACCCACACCGAACTTTTCTTCCGTATTAGAAAAAGAGCGACAGACAGTCTAAAAACTAACGCCTAACGCGGCAGTCTACACATAGCGCGAGAGTCGCATACTTCACGCAAATCTTTTGTCGGTTCTCGGTGTTGTCGAACACACATCTTCTCTCCTAAATATATTATAGTGCTAAGTCCATTAATACATTAATTTCCATTATAAGAGCCCTGCTCTAGCGTACATATCTATCGCATCTTCATGCGACAAGTTGTTAACTATTTATTTCTCTACGTCAGTGTAATCTAAGTGTTGGAAATATATAATTTATAATTCTGTGAATCACAGTGTTATACAAACTCAATCACCCCTATTATCTCAACGGAAATCAGGGGATCGATCAATTCGTGGTGTCGATTGTTATAATCGTAACGGGGATTTACGACCCCCGTTGACGTCTCTCCTCGCGATTACGTCTCCCCGCAATTGGTCGAAATTTACACAATGTGAAAATGAAAAAATTGGAAGCAACCGAACTACGGATGAAACTAAATCACTTCGCTGCTTGTAAAGATAACTTTTAGTGTTATAAACATAAGTCAAGTAGCAAAGAGCATAAATTGAATTTACCCAAACTCTTCTTGAAATCTGACAAAATGATTCTTTATTTTGTCAAAAAAATCTTTACGTATTTTCCATTCCCATTCGTCGCTTTTTTCAGTGGCGTGTTTATCGCTACGTCGAAACTCCGTCGGGTAGCAGTTAATTTCATTTAAAGTAGAAAACTATTCAGAAACGTGTATACGTTACACAGCAACAAACCAGTCGCCCTGTTATTACCTCGTTCTCAACAGTTCAAATTTCAGGGACAACCGACTACTTAGTATCGACCCAGTACGTCATATTTACTCGCCAAAAGAATTGTAAACGAAAATTGTAACCAGACGTGCCGTTAGTAACTACCATTTTTCGCGAAACTTCTTTTTCATTTGGCGGAAATTTAAACAAACCCCGAAACACCGTGGCGTTTTGCAACTGTCTTTAATCCTTTAAGATAAAAAAGATTGACGCAAAATTTTGAGGGGATGAAATTTCACGATATATTCAGGTGAAACGATGCGAAATTAGAGCGAAGCTTATAATGGGAATATAGTTTGCTTGTCTGTTGTCATAAAATGAGATATGCAGAATATATTAAAAAATAGAGTATATGTAATACGAAACTTTATATTATTCATGTTATTATGGACAAAATATCACAATATGTTCATATATTTAAATCTCCTCCGAAAAAGATTATTGTATGTAGAACACAGTTTAACTGTATTTTGAATTCTTGTTTATCAGATCACAATTGATAAGTTGATATTAGGATGATTATCCTCATTTGAAACAATTTTGTGACTGTTACTTGTCAATATACTTTATATCTTATGTACATTTTAAATATAGTACGCAAACTCGAAGTTGCAAGGAACATTAATAAAAACTCAATATTTCAATAACGCCTTTCATGATTATAATTAAATATTTTTTCAAAATGTCGTATCAGTGTTACATCTAGCACCCCCTCCCCCACACACAAAAGTTTACCAATTTATAATATATGTACTAGTAGATTGACAAGTTACGATTTACAGGTTATATAGAATTCTATTTTATGATTTTATAATTTTTCGTTAAATACAATAATCAAATAACTTGCAAATAGTAAAATTTCATTTGTTTTATCGTCAAACTTGTGCAAGGGAACATATTAATGCTGGTAACTTTAGTGACTTGCAAAATTTCAATAGTGCAAGACAGGCCAGATATTCAATTGCAATTGGTTGCTATCCATATTTTCATCGGTCTTACAATAACCTTATGTTATCAATTATGAATTAAAAAGTTAATGAAATCACAACTCACCCAAGGCCAATGGGTATGACTTCTTTTCGAAGATCGATTGAAATCTCGAGTTTGTTGTTTGAGACATTCAGTTACCACAAGACAAAAACACCACTCCATTACAGCCGACGTAAACAAAACATGACAGATTCTTCCAATTCTCGGACAACAAACATAGGCATACATACTGTTTTAAAGTCACAGTCTGTCGTTGAACTTTCGCCAAGTAACTTGATACGCACATATACACGTCCCTCGAAATCAGTTTTCGACGAAAATACATACGTGACATGTTATGTTGCAACCGAACGTGAATTTCTCGCGGGAAATAGCCTGATATCGTTTATTTATGCGTCTCTCAAATACGAATTTTACTATACACTTCGTTTAAGACACGCCATTTTGCAAAACGATTATCGAAAGATTACTGCTTACATCGAGATCGAGAATAGATTCGCAGGAAGCTGGATGCCGCGATTTCTTCCCGCGCTTTACTTTCTTCCGAAGTTGTGATTGGTTGATTTCCTGCTGCCATATTCGGTTTCGCCGAGAATCGTGAACACGTACGCTGGAAGCAATGCGGGGTAATTATTTAATTTATTTCATAATATTATTTAACATATATCGTGAAAAGTTCTGAATATTCGGATTCTTCTGTTATCGTTTCATCGTATGTTAGCATTATCAGCTCTCGATATCGAATTGGCAAACAGAATTTTTCTCATACAAAGTAAGTCACATTAAGTATATGTATATGTATAGTCGAAGCAATGCAATTAAAAATTTTTCCATTTTAATTGCTATTATTTATCACAGACATTTTACCGAGCATTCATTTTATAAATCTTATACATACATATATATATATATATATATATATATCGGGTTTACATTAGAATTAGGGTTAGGGGCGTGAAACGAATCTTCGTTTGGGTTACACGTTGTCGTTATGCAATGGAGAAGACATTGACTAGTGCAAATACGATTATTATAGAACCGGACAAGTAACCGCGGTAGTTAGGTGCTCGAGATACTAATGACAATGATCCTAGGTTCAATAACGAATCCGCGGTCAACGGGATGACAACAGAACGTACTCACAAAGTCTAAGTCTGAGAATAATCACTGATCGCGAAGGCGTTACTCTTGGATCGATGAGATCGCGAGCGAGAAAGCCTTTCCCGTCCCGATGATGCCACACAGGAAAACTATAACGGGGTGTGTCTAAGGATACGAGATCATCGGATTCGTCGAGAAAAGCCTTCGTTCAGAAAGTGTTGCTGCTAATTGGTTAATCTCCATATCGGTGGTTAGAAAAGGATGCTAGCCGCCCTCGAGGGAAAGTTGCTAGTGGGAGACGCCGCTCGTTGAAAAATATGTCTTCCCTATCTTCCCGTAGTTGGGACAAAGACTGTTTGTCTGTTTGAAGGACTTTAGTTAACTAAACCTTAAGATTTATAACGGGCCCTCGGGCTAGCCGAACATGTACTGCGGAGACGCATCGACATCTGGCAATCATCTTACTCGAAGAATAGGGTCTGCACGTGGCGAGCCACGGGACAGAAACCGTTGGAATGTTTACTGTCGCGTGTCGCCACAAATATTTCTTTTAAGGAGAGCTATAGAATTACTTCATACCTTTGTTAGGCAAAGCGTTCATCCCGTGACCGCGGCTACGTTCGGCGACTGACTGTCGCCTCGAACCCAAGCTCATTATCACAATTCTCGAATAATTACAATCGGGTTGAATAACTACAATTGTTCAATTACAGCTATAGTAGACTCTAGGTTACAATGTTGCGGGATTATCCAAAATTCCAAAGGCTCCGGTGTTCTTTCATCTCCGACACGGCCATCCTGACTATCACACGTCCTCGTGTGTAACTAAAATATCGTATTTCTTACATTAGATTCGATACAACTGACATTATTTGCGATTTAACTAAATGTCCAAGTAAGTCAAGGGTCCAGTGCAATAACAAAGTTTCGTTCGGAGGTTTGACAACAGAAAAATAAAAGAGAATAGGAATTTGTAATGTTATAATTTGTATTCAAAGTGTTAGGTGCGTTCTGTGAGTCGCCAGCCAGACCGTAATGACACAACAGATCATTTTCGATTTCGTACACCGGTGAACCTCAGTTTGTTGGATCATATTGCCACGTTGGGTGCATTACACCCAGAAAGCACGTAAGCCCACTCAACGGGTTACAACAAAAACACATCAACCCTCTCAACGGGTTACAACAAAAACACATCAACCCACTCAACGGGTTACAACAAAAACACATCAACCCACTCAACGGGTTACAACAAAAACACATCAACCCACTCAACGGGTTACAACAAAAACACATCAACCCACTCAACGGGTTACAACAAAAACACATCAACCCACTCAACGGGTTACAACAAAAACACATCAACCCACTCAACGGGTTACAACAAAAGCACATAAAACCACTCGGTGTATTACTATGACCACAACGCAGTGTTAATGATCCTCTGAGGTCAGTGTACTTGCATCGTTATTATCACCGCCGTTGTCATCACCGCAGACGTCTAACTCAGCAGGGACGCAACCTTCTGGCATTTTTCTCAGTCTGTCGTGTCTGTCCTTATATGATCGTTTGCCGTCTAAGGTTTTTAGGGTATATCTATCTCCTTCCAAAATCTCGGCTATTACGAATGGACCCCTGAATTTCGGATCTAACTTCGTCTGGTTTCTTTCCTCGTTTTTACGTAACACGAAATCGCCAAGGTTGAACCTAACTATTTTAGCTTTGTTTTTGTCGAACCTATCCTTATCGTATTTGGCGCAGTGATACATCGAGCATTTTCGACGATCGCATTTGCGTCTAAGTTAGTTTCGCTTAGTAAGGAGTTATCCCGGTGATCGTGGATTCGTTTGAACTCAAACATTGCTAATAGTATTATTTAATTTAATTATTCGTAAATCGTATTATTCATTAGGCTTAGTGTTTGTTAGACTTATTATTAGTTGTACTTATTATTTGTTAAGCTTAGTGATAGACCTGTATATATGTCTAAATAAAATCTCGGCTTTGTGAAACGATGGCTAGTCCACACGAAGAGTCGTCGCGCGCCCAAAATTCGAATCGTGACCCGACATATATATATATATATATATATATATATATATATATATATATATATATATATATATATATATATATATATATACAAGATATATATACAAGAAAGAAGATACAAGAAAGAAGATACAAGAAAGAAGGAATATTATATTAGCGGCATTTTTGTAGCCATTATATAGGGTTTCGATCGCATAATTAATCAGTATCAACTTACCAGTCTTTAACGGAAGGACAAAAAGAAGAGCAGACGACACACAGACCGCAATCATGATCATTTTCAAGTAGAATCTCAAACTGCCGTACATCTTAGAAAACTTCGTTAGTCGTAAGGGATCAAAGGATGATGTCCGCGCTAGGGAAAATAGATGAGAAGCGGCTATTTCAACAACCACCGTGTAGGTACTGCACTAGCCAGAAGTATCTGCGACAGAAATCAGAATACACTCGTTTTCGCATGGTTGGATCAATTTCGCGTGGGACTAACCTGATTGAACCTAACGCGGGATAATTGCTCAACTCACGACTTTAACCAGCCCGCTTGATTCTCTGTAAATGCTTGAAATTGACGCTTGGATTCTTTCCAGATTAACTAGCTTTGCCCCTCCCTCCCTTTATCTATTTTCTTAGATCGACTTAGACTGCCACAATATATTATCTTTCTTCTTTTCTTTCCTTTTCTTTCCTTTTGATCTTTTAAAGCCCTAAATCGCTGGCTATTTTGTATACTATATATTTTGTACACTCAATTACTCTGTAAGTCATAAGTACATATGTTTTACAACGTTATTTGTCATATTTCAGTTAAACCCCAGAAAAGCCAGAAATATATTTTCAGCATGTTTTAACGCGCCCCTGGCAAAGATCTCAAAAACGAGTTGCGGCACAATTTAAAGCGACAAATAGCATCGCGTGTCTCGTTGTGGTAACACACGGTTCGCCAGTTTTTTTTTTTTTTTTTTTTTTTTTTTTTTTTTTTTTTTTTTTTTTTTTTTTTTTTTGATATCGGTGACTGCCATATTCTCTTGAGTTTCCAAATCGTAAAGAATCTTTCCCCAGGGATTGGTCAACTGTGTATGTCCCCATGCGACGTAACTTGCTTAAGGAACACGAGCCGGTGATATGCAGGCAACGTATAATTGATTATCATTCGCTCTGAAACGCTGAAGTAATGACCAGTGCAGTGGTCCAGTGGTCATATTGAATGCCGCTGGATATATCAGCATTTGGCAACCTAACCCAGAGAAGCAGGAAATATGAAGCTACCGAATACCAATTAACTTCGTAGTTGCACGGTTCACATTCCATCATTTCTGAATATGCGAGGACAGTCCTCTTATTGTGCTTTTAATTCTTTTATTTGTTTCATTTTCAGCAAATATACTGGTTTTTTTAAATTAAGCTTCTGTTTATACAGAGTTACAGATTATATTAATTTTATATAGAATATATTTAAGAAAGATATTTAATTTTTTGCTAGTTAAGTATTGATCGATTAAGTTACTGTACCTTTGTTCCGATAAATGCGTGCCATTTCCTCGAATCTAATATCATAGCAAATGCCAATACCTATTTTGCAGCCCTTCACATCGAACGTCGTTAGGGAGTTACCAGGACTGAGTGAATCACTCTCTCGAAAAGTAATCTTATTAGGAATGTCGATGTCGAATAGATGTACCTAATAACATAAAAATGTAGTCGCTAATTCTATTGCTGCAACTTTTGTAATTTAATATCAAAGTTACCAACTCCTAAACTTTAATTATTTTTTATTTAATAACTGACAGCGTTTTTATCACTTTCTTTTATTAAAAAATCTTATCATTTAATAATGTTTAAAAAGGAGAAAAAATAAGTATAATAATATTTTAAGTATTTGAAAAATTTATACAACACAAACACATTACAACAAAAATGGGCGTTTCCCGTATCATAACGTATTTTATAAACCGTAAATTATAGAATTGGTTATAGTATACGTATGTACATATGTATATTCCTAAATTATTCCTAGATAGAGTCACTTTCTTCGCCCCAATATTTTCAAATTCAAAGCCATAAAGGAATATATTACTTACCTTTCGGTGTTTTGCTATCAAAGTTCCATCGGGACCCCAAATAGTACAGGTATTGTACAATTTATCGCCCTCTATTTCAGGCATCGTACCACCAACTACATAGATGTTGTTTTCTTTAGCTGCGTTCGATGAAGCAACGCTCGTTTCACCATCAGGAATACTCTCGGCGTATTTTGGAAAGTACTCTGCGTTACAATATTTCAATTAATGAAATGTCTTTTGTTCCAACCATAAATTAAATTGAAATGTTTGTCAGTTTTTTATTTTTTAAATTATTAAAATAACTAAGTTTTATATTTCGACTTAATTAAATATGCAATTACTTAGCTAATAGTATATATAATAAATTGTTTCTACAGGTTCAAAATGAAAAATGAATATTTAGAAATATTTAATTACGACAATGCTATTTGTGTTAGCATCAGTGGCTTGTTACTCAACGACTTTGCTAGTACTTTTTGAAACATAAAGTTAGTTTTCAATTAACACTTATACTAGAGGCGGAATTATAAATGCAAAATAATTGATAATACTAATTTATAAGTACCTAATTATTAGTATCTTCAAAAATATATTTATACAAAAATCACGATAATCATGAAAATGGGGAAATCCTATATTCTCGAATCAATTCACAATTTATTTTGTATATTAATTAGATTCCGCGCTCATCAGTACGTACTCACTGGCGAGATCGAGAAAATGTATCGGCAATTCCTCGTACGACCAGAGGATCGGAAATATCAAAGGATATTATGGCGCAGCGCGAGTGGAGAAACAGAAACATATGAGCTTAACACCGTAATACTCTTATCATAGAAATAGAAGCAGTCCTCAATTCCCGCCCGCTAACTCCTATCTCCACCGATCCAAATGATCTCCTAGCCCTCACTCCCGGACATTTCCTCATTGGCGATTCATTAATGTGCTTACGTGATCGAGATTTCAGAGACATTCCATCGAACCGACTCTCCAAATGGCAGCATATCCAACAGCTTAAACAACATTTTTGGAACCGCTGGCATAAGGAGTATTTGAACGAGCTAACCAACCGCAATAAATGGAGCAAGGGTGGACACAGCATCCAAAAGGGCACAATCGTCATCCTCAGAGAGGACAACGTTCCCTCCATGCATTGGCCTCTGGGCCGAGTTCATCCAGGCGCCGATGGTGTTGTCACGTAAAATAACAAAATAAAAAAGGAATTTGAGGTAAAAAATAAAAAAAAGAAAACTTTATTTTTTTTCTAACATCAATACACTTTACAATCTACTTCCGAACTCTGGGCGTGACTTTTTAAGACTGACTCTTATGATTTTACTTTCGATCGGATCCGATTACTTTCTTTTGTCATCCCTCAACATCCCCACCGTCCATGCATTTGCTAGGCGTCCGCGACCGTTGCCACGTGCTCTTTCTTCTAGAACCTTCGGTGGAAGGACCGTTGGGATGTTGATGGTTCATTAGGCACTTCAGCGATATACATTGTCGCCGAGTGCTTTATCTCTATCGTCAGTCCGTCGGATTTGAAGTATGCCGGTCGTGACAGTGTCATCCGGACAGCTACAGTTCAGACGGCAAAAAGCATTTTGGATCGGGGCGTCAAAAGGCTTGTCCCACTGCCAATTCAACCCGATCTCGAGAAACCCGAACAACTAGCCACCGAGACGAAATAAGATGGGAACTTCAACCACACCTCGCTAGTTTGATCGGTACCCTCTCAACGGGGGGAGAATGTTACGCCATGCGGCTTACCATAGGTCATATTCTTAACTATCGATCGCGGCACTATAATGTCGCAGACGGACCGTCGCGTCTGCCCGGCAAACAAACATTGTAGTGGCAAGCGCATGATTCATTAAGCAGGGCGACTTCCAGAAACGTCGACTCGTGGTCGTTATTTTACCTCGCGTAAAAGAATGTGGCGTGATCCGAACGTAGTGGGGGTCGCCTTCCAGAAAAAACGAAAAAAATCGAAAGGCGTTCAGAACTTTTCGAGAAGTCGAACCGTCAACACAGGTGGTATGTCGCGCATTACTTATCAACCAAAACGCAGTTACATTTTTTTTGTTCCATTTATATCTTTCTAGTTAATAAGTTGTTGAAATAAACATTAATTTATTTGTGTTAATTCTGTGGAATTTCATTGAACTACTGAACTGATCAGTTCGTGGCGTCGATTATTTAATCGTAACGGGAAATTACAACTCTCGTTGACGTGCTATCTCGCGATCGCGTCTCTCCGCGAACGGTCGAAACAAAATGATTCACTAAAAACTGTCCTGAATTCCTAAGAACTTATTTACCGCAAAACTGACAAAGTGTTTATTTAAAAAATGAGGTTGAAGGTAGTCCTTTTCTTTCATTTCATTCATTTTCATTTTCTTTCTTAAGTATGGCTAACACAATATCTAATCAATTAAAATTTTATATTTTCACGTGAAAAGTTTCTTTAGATAATTATTATCAACATGATGACTAACTCTTACGGATTAATACGTGTCTGTAGGGCAATCCGGTGGACTCGATCGGCTTTTTACTTCGAAAGTTGAGTAATCGGTGTCGCTTTCTTACGCATCTTTGAACTGTATAAATGTTTTAAAATTGTTTGATCCAGAATGTACCACACCGGACAATCAAGAAGGCAGGTGCCTTGACTACAGAAAATGTAAACCTCTGCAAGAAATATGGCAGATACAGTACCGTACAGCCACCGATTTTTATAGACGATCAGTGTGCAGATACCAGGGCAATGTTACGATCGTTTGCTGTCCGAACGATCCAAACAAAGAGAAGAGAGAAATTTTAATAAAAACTGTGTATAAGTATAAGGCTTTGCGACCACCATACTGAGGTTTTAGCAACGTCTCTCATACCAGGGTGGTCGATGGTAAACCAGCTGAACTTGGTACGTTTTATGTCTTTCTTTCCGATTAATAATAAGCCATTTACTGCAAAGAATGAACTTTAAAGGCATTAAACAGCACATCAATGTACATTTCAATTAGACTAAATAATAATGCTATGATTTTATCGGTAGTAACTTTACTTATTAACTTGAATTATTTCTTTCTTTTACTTCATGTTAGGAAGAGTATCTTTTTGCTTGAAATAAAAAATTGATATAGGAGTAATAATATGGATAGAGATCAAAAACTGTTAGGGCAGAAATTACACGTTTGAACTTTATAGTTCAGTATAGTTCAAATAGAAATTATATAGAATTATTTAATAATTTGTATTCCACTGGAATAAAAATTTAATTTCTGTCTTTATCAAATCTCTATTTCAGAGTATTTGTACGTATGTACTTATCGTCTGCTGTATGATCGAATATCGAATAGGTAATAATCGTTGTTACCCGTTATGTGAGAAAAAATTATGTATATTCACAACTATGACTATTGCATTTTAGGCGCTTGGCCATGGATCGCTGCATTAGGTTTTCGTAATCCCCGAAACCCAGACAAACCACTATGGAAGTGCGGAGGTTCCCTGATATCGGCTAGGCATGTTTTGACCGCAGCACATTGTGCACATATGGATGGAATAGAAAACATACACAATCATAATATTGCCATTCTTAGATTGGTGGAGGAGGTGCCATTTTCGAGTAAGTCCTCAAATATATATATATATATATATATATATATGCTATTGAGTATTACTGAAGTATCATATCCTGAAATTTCTTACTGTACACATATATTGTGTCATAAAGCGTGTATAATTCTTTCTCATACTTTTGGTCATTAGTTTCCTGCATTTTCATTTATTTTTTTATTTTTCAGGGTACGTATATCCCATTTGTACGAAAGAGCCCCTACGAAAGAGCAACTTCGTCGGCTATAACCCCCTTGTTGCTGGATCGGGAGCATTAAGATATAGTAAGTGATATCAATTTTATAATAAAATTAAATAGTTCCAGTCTTAAATATCTTTCTTATTTTCTTCGTAGGACGACCACGACGTAATGCATTAATGGAAGTACAAATGCCAGTGATTAAGAACGCCGAATGCAAAATAGCTTATTCCAAATTTCCTAATGCACCTGATATCACTGATGGTATAATATGCGCCGAACATGCTCAGGGTGGAGAGGATTCTTGTACGGTAATTAAGTTACAGAGTTACTACAAACTATACGGTATCTGAAGACACGTCGATTCGAATTAACATCAAATCGACGTCTTAAACATTAAAAATAATAGATAAACACAATTTAATAGTTTTGCCCACTTCTCACACCTCGTTATGGTATTTAATCTAATTTCCTCTAATCTTAGTTTTGCTCAAAATACATATAACATGTACGTTATAAATTGGAGTATTTCAATACACAAATCAATAGAAGATTATTACTGTATATAAGTATAATTTCAATACAATTCGATCGATATATTTCAGTATCTTTGATTAAAAATTTAACGATCCTTTCAGGCTGACCGCGGCGGATCACTGCTGATACAACATGAATTAACCTCGTATTTAATAGGTATTGTGTCTTATGCTTATAAGTGCGGCACAGCTGGGTATCCCAGCGTTTACACTAGGGTCACATCGTACCTTGACTTCATTCTCCAAGCGATGCAATAATATGATATTACTGTTCCATAAATATCATTGTGTAAAAAACGTAAAGTTGGATTTTCTTATTGTGGAGATAAGAAACAGCTCAAATTTACATTGTTTTGTACGTTACAAATTATAGGCTTAAAATGTACGAAATGTAACTTTGAAACGACACTAATTTTTTACGCACGATAAACCTCCACGACTTAGGTATGTAAAGATGATAAACGTATATTAATTCTATTAATTTGGTAATAATAAACCAACTTTCTGAGAAGTTCTGTAAATTTCGTTTCTTTTGTATCAAGAGAATAATGGAATATTCCACTTAGATCGTATACTTCTTGTATGTACGTACAAAATTTTCCGGCTAATCTAAAACACTTCATAAGATAGAGAGCTTCTGGAAATTCGGACACAGAGAGTGCATAAAATACAAGATAAGTCTCGTGTCTTTCAAAATTATTTTTTATTCGCTAAAAACGTCCTGTGTACTCATGCAATCACATGCAACCTCGAAACTTCACTTATTTTTTATCACTTTCCAATTCAATACACAGTTTCTGCATTTTTGACTATATGTAAGAGAAATTTCCATTCAGCCAAAGGTGTACTTACAGATTATAGATTCCTATACGACTCTCAGTAAAAATTTATCCGCACTCCAGATAGTTAAAACTTCTGTCGACCGTATTGATCCATCTGCACTCTTCGTATGACGTCAATATCTGTTCAGTGCTGCTGCGCAGGTTTCTTTGTGTTACGTCAATTCGTTTGTGACCGTTGCGCGAGTAATGGCGCTTTGCAATGGTGATTTGCAGGAAAACAGTGCAGGATGCTGTGATTCGTTTCTTGTGGTCGGAGGTTATGTTTGATGCCTATATTTATCAAAGATTTAATGCACATTATGGAGAAAGTGTTTTGTCACGAAGTGTGTTTGAATGGGCACAAAAGTTCAAAGAAGATCGCACAAGTGTTATGAAAAAACAGCTGGACGCCCGTCCACATCCACGATGACAACATTGAACGTGCTCATGAACTTATGCTCTATGGAATAGACGAGTGACAGTGGATAATGTGGCAAATCATTTGCAAATCAGCCACGGCTCTGCTTATGCAATAGTACACGACAGATTTGGATTTTAAAAAGTTTGTGCGAGATGGATGCCGAAAAAGCTGATGAAAAGGTGAAGACGACGATGCATTCGTGGTTCGCAGCTCAGCCCAAAACATTTTTTAATGAGAAAATATAAAGGTCCTTCGGCAAATGGACAAAGTGTATACAGAAATCGAGTGATTATGTCAAAAAATGATGTATGTCTTTTTTGACAATTGCTTAAAATAAATTCTACACCGACAGAGCGGGTAACTTTTTACTCACCCTCGTAAGACACTTAAATTTCCAATCTATTATGATGAATAAAAGAGCTTATACTATTAAATCTAATTGTATTTTGTTGCATGAGAGTACACGTGTATGTGATGTACATTACCTTTATATCCCCTTGAACGCTTCAATATTGCGCATATATACTATATTTTGTACAGCTTCTATAAAATTTCGTATGTTTGTTTAGGCTGTTAATCTAGAGGCTGGAGTACAAAGAAGTGGCACAATGATGTGGGCTGATGACATTTATAATTATCAAGGAATCACCCCTACATTCGCTCAGGTATATATCGTTGACTATAATGTATTTAACATATATGATTGTTAGAATATTAATAATTAATTTTTAATTCTATCAGAATTTTAATGAAACTGTCCCTTGGGAAGGAAGAACTGATACCTTGATATCACGGTTTGTACATCCTATATATACGACAAATTTTAGAACATTATATAACGAAGAACCAGATCGTCGTGGCCATGTGATGTGAATAAAAGGACTTGAATTTGATGATATTTTTATAATGTTAGATAACATAACTAAGTATCTTCACAGTAAGATAGGATGACATGGTTTACATGATCTTAATGTTGTTCACTCGAGTGATGATATTATAAGGAAAAGTGTAATATCACAGGTAGGATGATTCATAATTTAGAACTACTAACTCATGTATGTATTAAAAATTAAAGAAATATATTAAATTTTATAGGATATTTATGTTTAGTAACCAGTAATTCAGAGATTGGTATTCATGGTTACTATAACGAGGCTGTAGAAACGCACCCTTTCTTCTTTGCAAATGGTCCTGTATTTATGTCTAAGCCGAAACTGGAACCTCTGAATAATTTAGATTTATTCTTGTTATTTTCTAAAATACTTATCTACAGTATACCATAAGGAATGATACCGTATCGCACCTAATCAAGTGCCTTAAGAAACATCAACAGGATATCACAGTAATCCCTTATCGACTGATATGTAAGTAAAAGTTATCTGTCATTGTTATACACAATTATGTGTTAGTGTTATACACAGTTATTTATCATTTTCTATTAATTCAGTTGTAGCCACTACAATATCTATGACACTGGTAGTAATTATAAGAACAATAATGATGTTCTATAAGAGGAAATGATGATTAGGAACAAAAACTTACAGGTAAGTCAAAGTATATGTTATTTGCCATTTGAAAAGAAAGTTACTAACTTGGAATTTTTTGATAAATAATAATTGTGCAAAATATATTGGATTTCAAATTTGTCAAAAATTGAAATTTAAGAAGCATTGTAATAATATAACATTAATATTTTGATTTTTCAGGAGATATCATGCGGTGGATGGATAATATGTAAAAAATATTAAGCAGTATATGAATTTTCATATTGCGTAGAGATAACAAAATGAATTTTAAAAAATGTCGACATGGTAATAAGAAATAGCATCATGACAAAGAATATATAAACACAGTTTCATTTTTTATAAATAAAAATTTGTTGTTCCAGATTTTGAAATATAGTGAAACGTTTAATTAGTATCTTAATATCTTTAAATAATTATTATTTTAGAATCAATTGTAATTGTATCATACGTACTTTTGAATTCGTGCAAGAACATATGTTATTTTGAAGTAGTTATTATTAGGAAATTGTTAGACGCGAACAGTATGCGAAAAGTTAGTATGTAGTGTAATAATTATCAATCAAAGCACAAGAATTAAATTCTTTAGGAAAAAATTTCCGGAATTTCTTATTTACATGATTATAAAGAAATCCATAACAAAAAGGAGCTGCTTTCTAATACTTCTCTTCCTTGTAATGCCTACGTTAACAATAACGAGGTTCGACTTTTTGTTTTTAGAGGGATACTGGAAAATTTGAAAGTACAGTACCATTGGGAAGAAAATCACGATATTGAAAACGATATTTGCAAGTAAATGTCCAAAAAATCTGTTTTCAAATTTTCGCTTTCTATTTCACATTAAAAGAAAGGGAGGGCTGCCTTCTTTTTCTGCAAGACAAAACAAACATTCTGAATCTCGTATCAATGAATGATGTCAATAAGTTATTTTTCTTTTCAGATTGAACAATATTCCAGATTTATTCATAATTTCATACTACGCGAAGAATAGACTTTCATAGGTATATAAAGGAAATATTAAGTATAGGAAAACTCTTTTTCGTTGTAGGTGACATATGCTTCACGGTTGAACACATGTATTTTTGAACACATATAAATGAAAAAGTACTCTTATGGAGAAAAAGAATTGATACCTTCGATTGACATTAGATAATGTATATAAACTTATGAACAATCACTATCACTATCAGTTTGTATTTTAGGTGCACACGCAGATTTGTTGGAGTTCTTATAAAATGTACTTCCTGTACGAACGTTTTATTCTTCCAAATTTTACGATACTATGTCTCATATGATAACTATATGGATTAAACGTAATATAAATGATCCGAAAATAGACTCGAACGACATTAATTGTCTTTCTATTTATACCAATATCGAAAATACAAGTAAAGCTGGAGCAATAGTATGCAAGAATGGACTATTTATTATTTTAAACCAAATCATAGCATATTCAGAATGCACAGTATTATCATGAAACGACGAGTTTTATGTTAATTCCGACCGATTACAATACCTTTCTTTCGTTTACAAGGAACGACGAGACTGGCAGTTGCGTGATTTCCAATGCAAAAGCCGCGATATCTGCACGATAACCTAACCTCAACCGATTTTGTTGTACTATTCTTACGTGGACTTCGTTTGTACCACTTTCGTAACAAAAATAGAATACGTAGAACACAGCATTCCGTTATGCGATATTGTCGATTCCTAACATCCGAAAAATCAGAGATAATTTTTTCCCTACAGTTGTACATTTGTGTGAAAAATTACGAACGTAAAGTTGTTTGGTGCATGCACAGTCCTCCCCTCCGCTGCATTTGCGTGGACATGCTAGAAAGATTCACTTTTCCACGGTGAAACTGTATGTATTATAATTTCATTTTTACAAAGGTCGAACATCCTACTATGCATAAATTTAATATTAATATAAGCAGGTTTCGTGTTAAGTATTACATCTGACGTATAAGCACACGTGTGTACGAGCCTTGGTTTTAAATGTCTTATAGTAGACACCGAAAAGATTATTCAGTTGGATATCTGACTCAACATCAATATTTTACTAGGAGATAACATGTTAAGAACACGTTGGTGGATGGCATGGGAGATGATGAATGAAGACATACTTCTGTGAGATACATAAAATAGTAGTCAGAACGTATTTTGGCGCTTGGGGACAGCAACAGCTTTTTTTTTGTTTTTATTTATTTGTTGAAATTACAATCAATTCTCGCGTTGAGAATTTTCAGTAATTTTTCCGGCGTGGCGCAGTGACATGGCTGTTTATTTACAATAAGTTAATACTTATTATAGATAGGTATAATTTATAAGTATTATAAGTAAGTGCATATGCTTAATTTGGATAATTAAATGAATCTAACGTTTAGGTCTAGCGAGTAGTGCCTCTTCAGCCTGCGAATCTGGTCCGTCGTATCGAGTAGTCCAGTGATTAGGGGGTTTCGGTGTTTCTTGACTCTTTTGCTATATCTGTCGCTATATTTTGCTATTTCCTCTTTGACTGTAGGTATCTTGAGGTCGCGATGGATGGTTTCGTTGGTAACATACCAAGGTGCGTCTATTAAGGCTCTTAGCGCTTTCGATTGGAATCGTTGTAGTATTTCGATGTTGGAGTTACTTGGACAGCAACAGCTGGTGATACTGTCATACACCTCCATTTATAAACTTTCGAAAATCGATGTGACCTTCAAACTTTAGTGTATTCTGTTTCACAGCACAAAATGTTTCCGAAACGTAAGTTTATTGTTACAATAAACTTGACTAGTGGCTCTGAAATACTATCCTTGAAAAAACAATGGGGAAATTGGAGCAAAAAAAAAGAAGGAAATAAACAAAGACCTTGTTGGTTCGTAAAAATAAAATATGCTACAGGAAAAATTTTTTCCAACGGATTGAGATGCGACAAGCTTTAAAAGCTATGACGCGAATCGAGCGTTTGTCTACAAGAGCGCATTTTCGGTGGATATATATGTCGGAATGACATTGGGGATAGGGTTGTCGGTGTTTGAGGAGTCTTCATTGAAGGTAGCCATCGTTGCGGTGTAACGAAGATACGATTTATTGACACAGGTATGAATAACACAGGTTTTGACAATCTACCACGGCGGTGAGACGTCCGCGACACTAGTGACAGTGGTCTCCGGTTCAATAACGAATCCGCGGCCAACGGGATGACAGATGGGCGTTCTCGCTGAATCTAAGTCTGACTCGTAAAAATAATTGCTGAGCGTAAAGACGTTACTCTTTGGTCGACGGGAGCGCGTAAAAGAATGCCCGTCCCGTCCCGACGATGTCACAGAGGAAAACTATAATGGGGTGTGTCTAAGGACACGAGATCATCGGATTCGTCGAGGAAAGCCTTCGTTTAGGAAGTAAGGGAAATTGACGTTGCTGCTAATTGGTCAATCTCCATATCGGTGGTTAGAAAAAGATGTTAGCCGCCCTCGAGGGAAAGTTGCTAGTGGGAGACGCCGCTCGTTGAAAAATATGTCTCCCCTATCTTCCCGTAGTTGGGACAAAGACTGTTTGTCTGTTTGAAGGACTTTAGTTAACTAAACCTTAAGATTTATAACGGGCCCTCCAGCTAGCCGAACATGTACTGCGGAGACGCATCGACATCTGGCAATCATCTTACTCGAAGAATAGGGTCTGCGTGTGGCGAGCCACGGGACAGAAACCGTTGGAATGTTTACTGTCGCGTGTCGCCACGAATATTTCTTTTAAGGAGAGCTATAGAATTACTCCATACCTTTGTTAGGCAAAGCGTTTATCCCTTGACCGCGGCTACGTTGGGCGACAGACTGTCACCTCGAGCCAAAGCTCACCGTCACTAATCTAGAACAATTACAATCGGATTGAATAACTACAATTGTTCAATTACAGCTATAGTAGACTCTAGGTTAGAATGTTGCGGGATTATCTAAAATTCCAAAGGCTCCGGTGTTCTTTCATCTCCGACATATAATTATATAATGACTCATTGAAAACCAGCTTTCATTTTTTGTTGATAGTATGGTAAGAAAATGTGAAGTTCGAACGCTTGTAACGATTGCCTGAGTTGCGTCATCCTTGGTTTTAGGAAAAGATAGGGAAGTCACTGAAGGGTGTCGCGGCTTCGATGTCTTTCGTAGCTGCGACGCGGAGGCCTCTCGGTTGTTCTTTGAACAATCGTCAACGTGGACGAACGTCAAAGCGAAACCACGCGAATTCGGCATTTCCGATAATACGGAACTCTGTAAACGCGACTGCGTTGAATTCGTTCGATTAATTCCTAGCAGTATCTATAAACAGTGAACTTAAGGCCCCATACACAACTGCATACGCTAGGTTGTAAGAAATAATAGCTATATAAGTATGTAGCGGCGCATGAGTTAGAGAACGATGCAAATCGAGAGCGACTCATATTATTGTTTTGCCTCGTGACACTTACACAGTCTTGACGTACATGTAACGTCAACAAATATCTCCAACAGACTCAGGAAACCTGAACAGCCTTGCACACGACACCGACTCCCAAAACAAAGGAATATGAATTCGGCACATAGGCATAAGATAAACGAACATCTAGAAGGGCTGTGTCTTGATCGAGTCTTTCAGTCTTTCGGTAACGGTCAAATCGCACACTTGTAATCCTATTATAAAATAAAGGTACCTCGAACTCTGGTTCAAGAACCCAACATTTTTTTATTATTATTTTCCCATTATTTTTACGTGACATTTTGGCGATCCTGCCAGGATCCATTCGCTTCAGTGTAAACGAAGTTACGATTTCGGTCTACGGACATTATTGAAGATCGAAGGATTCGAACTACTTGTGTTATGAACTTTGCTGTCAATAATTTACCACGGTGGACCAAATTAACGGGGCCACTGTCAGCATAGAACAAATCAACAGAACGAGTTTGACACTCAAACGCATTTGAACGCGCCACAGAGGAAAACACCGCAAGGGAACCTCATTCTACGAACTTACGTATCAAGGTGAGAAAAGTCGGAATTCTTTTAAACAATATAGAACGCGAAAAGTTAGTTTCTCTAGTAACTCTAGCGAAGAGACAATATGAACAAGAAAGACACAAAAGCCGAGACAAGTTTACCCTCTACAAGTGGAGTTCAAAATAAAACGGGAACACTCGATTCCTCTACCAGAGCAATTTTAGACTTAATACAGAGACAGAACGAAGAATTTCGACAACAATTTAACGAAATAAAGAATGCTTTAAAATTAGCGAACGAAGAAAATAGAAAACGCGCTAACGAAATGGAAATATTAAGTAGAAACCTCTCTCGTGTTAAACTACCACAAATAAACGTAAAATCAACTGAATTCGGTTCTATGATGACTGACGATGACGATAATATATCAGTATTAAAACACGATACTAATCCACCTCCACCTATGCCACAAAAGCCACCAACATATGTCCAACCATCCAATTCAACAGCTGGAAACTCTGGAAATCTAAAAGCTGTTTAGTATCTCCGATACTAAACGGAGAAAACGATATAAGTGTAGAAGATTTTATTCGTGAAATAAAAGAAATGAGAATGATGTGTAGCGAACAAACGTTATTATTAAAAATGATCAAAATAGAGAAAATTGTAGGAAAAGCCGCAATGACAATCCGCAATATCCATATTAACGAATTCGAAACTCTGTACGAAGGATTAAGACGTAACGTAGCTACTCAAGCATCAGTAAGAGAACACCAAGATCAGTTAAGAGTGATAAAGCAAGGAATAACCGAAAGCGTGCAAAATTATAACATTAGATTTCGACGTGTTTTCAACAAACTTCAATACAGCATTACCAATGAATATAAAGACGAACTAACTCGATGAGCGATGAACGATCGACTATACATGGTTTCTGTGATTGACTATGTAAGAGGCCTTCGTTCAGAAATAGGACACGTGCTATTGGCTAATCCCCCCCCCCCCCAAACATCATCGATGCAGAAAAAAAGGCAATGGACGTGGAAAAATACTTTCGCGAAGACAACGCTCGCAGACGGATGACACGACAAACAACCACTCCACCATCTTATCGTAACCAGACGTCTCGTCCAGTAGGTAACCGCTTCACGATTACAAGTAACATGAATAACAAAACTCCACCCACACAAAACATTCTACCAAGAATGAATAATTTTACAAAGCTTGAAAATCGACCATTAAACGAAAGGCCACAAACGAAATGTTTCAAATGCGATCGATTGGGACACCTTGCCAATCAATGCCAAAATTTTCGAATACCGCCTCAAACAAAAGCCCCTCCAGGAATAAACCACATTCAAGAACAATCAGAATTAACAATGCTACCTCAGGAAGATTATCCACAATACGACTACAATTACCAGGACGACGAGGATTGCGATTTTTCGTTGACTCGGGAGCAGGAATCAACTTGCTTAAACGAGGATGCTACCCAGGAAGGACAATAATACCAGACACATAGAAATTCTCCATGGAACATTCCAAATACGAATCCAATTCCAAAATTAAACTAAATTTATTCAACAAAGAGATAGAATTTTCCTTAGTAGATGATAATTTCCCTATCATAGAAGACGGCATATTAGGCTTACCCGGTTTAAATCAATATCGATTCGAACTCTCCAATAAAACATTAAAATTAGATAATAATACTCTTCTGCTGCAGCAAGAACCACCCCTCGCATCGGGAGAAATCGTTCAAAAAATTGTATACTTCGACGGAAAGCCAACGCCAGTATGCTTTATCAATGGTGGTAAGTTTTCAGTCCAAATTTCTAACATTATTGAAAATATAAACACTGTAGATCAAATCTAAAAATTCAAATCTTTGATTCGACTATCGCACATAGAAAAACCTCTTAGAGAACCTATGTAGTATTTTCGTCTGTACCTACTTAAATTATATTTATCTTATTTTCCTTTAAGCATTCGTGAACGTAGTGGTAATGAACTTCAATGTGTTTAGAATTTTTTGTGAAATTTCCGTACTTTGCTATACTTATCACTCCAGAGTTATCGTCATAAATTTTTACAGGGTTATTGTCTAGATTTACATTGAAGACCTTCATAATTTCTCTAATAGACATTAATTCACTCACCGCTTCCGATAGAGCTACATACTCTGCATACGTCCAGGCTTTTGTCACACACCTTTGTTTTTTAGATTTCCAACCGATTACATTTCCATACAATTTAATTACATATCCAGAAGTAGATTTTCTATCTAAATAATCTCCTGCCCAATCAGCGTCCACATAACAATCTATCGTTTCACACTTTTCATTCCTTTTCTAATGTAACCTTAAATCTTTAATATTAAATATTTCAATATTTCGGTACAAATATTTCAATATTCGCAAAGCATATTTAAAATGTGTCTCGCTACAACAATCTTGAAATCTACTTAAGATAATTCACACTATAACTTATATTGGGTCTGGTATTTGTACTAATATACAGCAATGCGCCAATTAAATTCTTGTATCCAATGTCATTTCTATTTATCTCAGCGTTTTCAATTTTTAAATTTGTTTCCGTTGGTGTACAGTACAATTTGCTGTTTTGTAATTTATATTTGTTCGCTAATGATTCAATGTATTTCGTTTGGCTTAGTTTCATTTCATTTTTTATATAATCATACTCTATATTTATTCCAAAATATTCTTTTACTTCACTTAAATCTTTCATTTTAAATTTATCAGGTAATAGCTTCTTTACATTTTGTATCCTTTTTTTGTTTTTACTACAGATTAACAAATCGTCTACATATATTAGCAAATAAACAACATTTTCCCCCTCTCCATGAGTATATAGGCACAACTCTATGTTATTCTTCTTAAAATCCAATGTCGTCACATACCTATCAAAACACTCATACCAATCCCTCGGACTTTCTTTTAACCCATAAAGCGCTTTCGATAATTTACAAACTCTATTCGTTCCGTCCGCATATCCCTTTGGTTGATTTACATATACCTCCGAGGTTACTTCACCATTTAAAAAGGCAGTTTCTACATCCATTTGCTCAATTATTACTCCATTTTGACAACAATATGATAGCAATATCTTAAAGGTCTGATTACTCGCCACTGGAGAATATATGTCATCGGCTACGTTTCTTTGTTGAAATCCCCTTACCACTAATCTAGCCTTATACCTGTCCTCTGATTTTTTCGTGTAAACCCATTTTACATCTAATACTTCTTTGCCTTTTACCCTTTCTACCAATTTCCAAGTTTTATTCTTATAGAGACATTCTATTTCCTTATCCATAGCCTGTTTCCAAACTTCACTATTTTCACAACAAATCGCCTCCTCAAATGTGCAAAAGATATCTACTCTACAATAATTTGCGTGAATCTCACTACTGTTTTCCTTTTCTGGATACCTTACTGGAGTTTTCTTATTACGTGTAGATCTCCTAGGAATCTTTACGCTTTCAGAACTATTATCATTTTCATCTTCTCTACTTTCTAACTCTTCCTTATTCATGCTGTCCAATAAATAATTATCTTTACTATCATCGCTAACTGCATCGAATGAATTCTCCTCAAAACCGATACATTTTTTGTCTGTTTCTACGACCTCTACATGTCGCTACTGTTATTTTTACACCTAATAGGACTCTCTAACCTACTTCACTATATCCTAACAGAATTCCCATATCTGCCTTCTTATCCCATTTGGAAACTCTTTTTTGTTCTGGCCTTCTTACAAAAACTTTACTTCCATATAGATGTAGATTTTTAACACTTGGTTTTCTCCCGAAGAATATTTCAAAAGGTGTCTTTCTTTCTATAGTATTCGCTAATATTCGATTTTTCAAGTATGCCGCTGTACAAACTATTTCCGGCCAGTACCTTTTATGTACTTTCGCTTCCGCTAACAAGCAACGCGCCATGTCCATCACTGTTCTATTATACCTTTCCGCTGTCCCGTTTAATTCATGTACGTATGTTGGGCAATTATTTATTCTTATACCTTTATCCCTAGCAAATTTATAAATTCGATTATTTAAATATTCTTTACCATTATCGCATCTTAATATTTTTAACCTCTTGCCCGTTAAATTTTCGGCTTCATTTACGAACTGTACGAAAGAATCAAAGACCTCATCTTTTGATTTTATACAATAGATCCTAGCTATTTTACTATAATCATCGATAAATGAAATGAAATATTTTTCTCCATTGAATCCGGTAGTCTTAAAGGGACCACATACGTCCGTATGAATAATTTCCATTATTTCCCTAGCCTTAGTTCGATTATTTTTGAAAGGTAAGTTATGCATTTTGCTTTCTATACACACCCTACATTTCAAAAGTTCCTTTTCAAATTCATTCGGTATGCCAGTCACTAGCTGCTCTTTACCCAAAATCTCTAAATATTTAAAATTTACGTGTCCTAGCATCCTATGCCATCTTTCCTTTTTACTCATACCACTACGTTCGGCGCTGTTTACTAAGTGCTTCTTCCCTTTCAATATACTTTTTATTCTATATGTCCCATTCTCTTTGAACTGAGCTGTAAGTATATTATCCTCATCTATTACTTTCGCAATATTTCCTTTGGAAATAACCGTATTCTTATCGTCTGCTGGTTTACCTAAACTAATCAAATTTGCGGACATTTCTTTCGCGTAAAATACTTTCCTCATATTTATTTTATTTTGTTTTCCGAATGCTTCAAAATAACTTATAACATTCCCAACTTTTGTCGCTTTTATCGGTCTATTATCGCCTAAATATATATTTACCGGTTCTTTTAGGTCGATAGATTTATCGAAATAATTTATATTATTAATTATGTGATCGGTACAACCGCTATCTAATAGCCACACTATTTCGTTCTTACTTATTTCATTCGTCTCACTGCTGTTTGCTGCGTGCGCCGTTGCTGTCCATATGCCTGCTCTTGAGTTTCCATGCTCGCCCGTGCCGGTTCTTGATTGATGATGAAAGTTTCCACGTCCTCTGCTCGTATTGCCTTTGTTCTCTCTTCCTCTGTTTCGACCAGGTGTTGGCCCATGCCAATAGCCGTTACTGCTTCCCGCTTGGACGCCATTTTGACACTCTCTCGCAAAGTGTCCTAATCTTCCACATCTGAAGCATCCTTCCTTTTTTGCAGAAAAGGCGTTGGTTTGCCTTTCTCCTCGATTGGATTTATTTTTCTTCTCTGCTATCTCTATTTTATTTTTTACATACGCTACCGTTTGATCCTCTTCTTTCAATGCGTCTATTATGTCCGCTATGTAGCTGTATTCTTCGGGTAACGTATTCAGCATGTAATTCAGCTTTTCCCTCTCACTTACTTGTGCGTCCGCACTTTTTAATTCATTTATTAATTTTTCGAAATCGTTAAAGAATGATGCTGAATCACTGTAGTTCTCCAGTCTTATGTTTTCCAATCTCCTTCTGCATACGATCTGCAGTGCCGTCGACTCTTTCAAGTACATTTCATCGAACCTTTTTATTATATCATACGCCGTTTTTCCTTCCCTAACATACTCCAATTGTCTGTTCGATATTGCACTATAAATTATATTTATCGCCTTCAAATCCTTTTTGTCCCAGTCTTCATCGTCTCTTTCGTTCTTCATTCTAGTTGTAACAACCTCGCATTCCTTATATTTGAGAAACATCGTGATTCTTTGCTTCCACATTCCATAATCCTCACCATCGAATATAGGTATCATGATTTCCGATCTCTCCATTTTAATTGATTCTTCTTTTTTTTTCTTTTCTTACTCAAGCGTTCCTACGTGCTCGAAGTATATTTTTTTTCTCTGAAAGTTTTTTTTTCTTTACTGAAAACTCACTCGCAAGATCGTAACCACGCACTAAATATCTTGCAAAACTAGTAACCACGCTCTGCTACCATGTTAAGGAAATTCGAGGATTTGGGAATACAAATAATTGACTATATTTCCCACACAACAGTTATACATCTATATTACTCTCTGAAGAACGTCTTGCACGCACGCTGGTCGCCAACCGACTATCCTAGATTCTTCTAACATCTGGCAACAGTCTTTTGTCTCCACTAAGACCTTGACGCCCTCTAACCCTTACACACACACTCTCATGTACAGTGTAAATGTATCACTTCCCTAACAAATAAGTATGTTATTTCGTTACCACTTATCTCGTTCATCTCGCTGCTGTGTGCTGCGTGCGCTGTTGCCATCCATATGCCTGCTCCTGAGTTGCCATATTCGCTCGTGCCGGCTGCTGATTGACGATGGAAGTTTCCACGCCCCCTGTTCGTATTGCCTTTGTTTCCTCTTCCTCTGCTGCGACCACGTGTTGACCCACGCCGATAACTGTTACTGCTTCCCGCTTGGACGCCATTTTGACACTCTCATGCAAAATATCCCACTCTTCCACATTTGAAGCATCCTTCCTTTTTTGCAGCAAAGGCATTAGTTTTCATTTCTCCTCGATTAGACTTATCTTTCTTTTCCGCTATTTCTATTTTATTCTTCACGCACGCTACCGTTTGTTTCTCTTCTTTCACTGCATCTATTATATCCGCTATGTAGCTATACTCTTCGGGTAACGTATTGTTTTCGCACGTTCGCTGGGAGACGCGATCTCGAAGAAGCGCGCCAACGGGAGTCGTAAATTCCCGTTACGATTTGCTAATCGACGCCGCGAATCGCTCGATCCCTTATTTCGTTTAGGATAATAAGGGTAGTTAAATGAAGGATAACGCTGTTGCTAACAGGTTATTATATATTTTCACAAACCAACAACTTCGGTGTAACACAAAATGAATATTTGTTATGAGATGACTACGAATGAGTGCGACCTGAGTCTCTAGACGGATTATCGCGTATACTGATGGATTTGTCGACTCATTGTATTCGAATTGCTGACCGCTTGACGAGATGCTTGATTGAGACTGACTGATCTTCGGGTGTAAACCCGGTCGAAGGATGTTGACTGTTCGAAGGATGTAAAGTCAGTGATGTTCGGAGACGATGCTGTGGCGGAGGAAAGCTAAGGATGGGTGTGTCTAGCGCACGGGACCATCGGATTTGTTGGTGACGATTTTGACTAAGGGAGTGAGGGAAATAGTCTTCGTTGTTAATTGGTTAAACGAAGGGTCTTAACCGCCCTCGAGAGAAAGTGGTTCGTGGGAGGAAAGTTGCATCATACGTGAGAAAAACCAACTTTCCCTTGTCAAGCCGTAGTAGACAAAGGTCTTTAGAAATGCTTTGGAAACAGACGTTTGTTCAGTTTGAAGGACCTCGACTAGGAAATTCCTAAGATTTATGGAAGATACTTGAGACTATTGAGGGTACGCAGTGAGTATCCGAAGACATCTGGTTGCCATCTTGCCCGCGGTGTGTGGCCTGGGCTAGGTAGAGTTACGCGACGTAACACGTATTTATCATGTAATTCAGCTTTTCCCTTTCACTCACTTTTGCGCCTGCACCTTTTAATTCATTTATTAATTTTTCAAGATCGCTAAAAAACGATGCTGAATCACTGTATTTATCAAGACTTATCTTCTCCAATCTCCTTCTGCACACGATCTAGTGCCGTCGATTCTTTCAAGTACACTTCGTCGAACTTTTTCATTATTTCATACGCTGTTTTTTCTTCCCTAATATATTCTAATTGTCTATTTGAGAAGGCACTGTAAATTATATTTATCGCCTTCAGATCCTTTTTATCCCAGTCTGGATTGTCTGTTTCAGTCTTCACTCTAGTTATAACAATATCACATTCTTTATATCTCAGAAACATTGTTATTCTTTTCTTCCACATACCGTAACCCTCACCATCGAATATCGATAGCATAATTTCCGATCTCTCCATTTTAATTGATTTCCTATTCTTTACTCAAGCGTTCCTACGTGCTTGAAGTATTTTTTCTTTTATTTTATATTCTTTGAACGTTTCTTCCCTTACTAAACTCGCAAGACTAAAAACCACGCACTAAATAGCTTGCAAAACTAGTAACCACGCTCTGCTACCATGTTAAGGTATAGAGAGGATTCGAAAATACAAATAGTTTACTTTATTTCGCACACAACAGCTATACATATATATATTACACTCTGAAGACTTCGATAACCTTCTTGCACGCACGCTTGTTGTCAACCACCTCCTCTAGATTCTCCTAACAGCCTCCAATCGTCTTTTGTCTCTACTGAGACCTGGACGCCCTCTGACGCTTACACACACATTCACGTGTACAGTGTAAATGTATCATCTACGTAACAAGATCATCAACGTAAAATCCTACCGTCCTCCCGAACATCATAAAACCGAAATAAATAAACAGATGACTGAAATGTTAAACAAAGAGATTATAGAACCCTCCGACTCTCCCTATAACTCTCCTGTCTGGGTCGTTCCAAAGAAAATCGACGCATCAGGGAAACAAAAGTGGCGAGTAGTGATTGACTTTAGGAAGTTAAACGAACTAACAGACCAAGACGCGTATCCACTACCTGACATTAACGATATACTATCACAGCTAGGAAATAAGAAATATTTCTCCTCTTTAGACTTATCCTCAGGGTTCCATCAAATACCCATGGACGAGAATTCAAAGAAATACACTACATTTAGCACACCATAAGAACACTTCCACTATAATAGAATGCCATTCGGGCTCAAGAACGCACCTGCTACCTTTCAAAGAATGATGGATACCACGTTAAGAGGTTTGATTAACAATCATTGTTTCGTTTATCTCGATGATATCATTATATTCGGGCAATCGATGGAAGAACATACTAAAAACTTAGTCATTATATTCCAAAGACTCGGGAAAGTAGGTCTAAGAATACAACCAGATAAATGTGAATTCTTAAAGCCCGAATTAGAATATCTAGGACATGTAGTGACAGCAGATGGAGTAAAACCTAACCCTAAAAAGATAGAAGCAGTAAAGAATTTCAAACTACCAAAAAATCCTACAGATGTAAAATCATTCCTTGGGCTAGCTGGATACTATAGAAAATTTATTAGAAACTTCTCTAAAATTGCCAAACCTCAATCTATTTTTAAAGAAGGACATTTAGTATTAATTCATAACGATCATAAAGAACACAAGATAGATACTGAATGGCCAGGGCCATACACCATTGAAAAAGTGAAAAACCCCTTATTATGAAATAATAGTAAATCACTCGATTAGGAAAATACATGGTAACCGTATTAAACCTTACTTTCCAGGACGATCTTCACCTTCTTCATAGTTAGCTAAGCTAAACGTTATACCCCTTAATGGTAGTTCTATATATCAAGAAAAATTAGCTCATGCATACTTATATAGCGAATCCGTAAACGTAATTATAGGTTTAGACATTAAGGATATATATGCAAAACTCAGCGAAATTAAAAGATTTAGACTAATGTTAACAGAACATTTTAAAAGTGAATGCCCGTATTCCAATGAAATGATTACACGCGCTCGCAAAAGAAATTTAGACAATGTAATCATGCATATTAAATTTATGACACACACTTGTTACCGAAGAGGCTCATTGAATTTTGTTGGATCCATTTCTAGAAGTCTATTTGTAACTCTGGATAACGATAATTTAGAATTAATGAATAAAAATATAGATAAATTTTTTGATGAAAACAATAACTTAAAAACCAATATAACTTACAAAACAAATTTCAAAACTATAGCTTTACCCTTAACTGACAGTCTAGAAGAAATCCTAACAAAAATTGAAAACGCTCCAAAAATCATTAATAATGTATAATCGTATAGAATGCACCTCAATCAAATTTCCAACGAAGTAAACTCTCTTAATTATGAACATAGAATTAGAAGTCTTAAGAAATAGGAACTAAGTGTCTTATAAATTATTAGTTATATTGATCTAGCATTACTAGGAACATATGTATATTTAACAAAATAGGATTATTCGATATTATAAGCAAATGCCTACCTTCCAAATTATGTATTCGCGTATTATGTTGTAAAACCAAAGAAAAAAAAAGACACAGGTATAAGCAATATCTCTAGACCAATAGAGCGCACCTTTAAACACATATTCCACACCTGAAATACAACCATTACGAGAATTACCTGAAGACACCAATTCAGTCATCCTCGAAGCAAGGCATGTAAGATTCCAAAAGGGCATACAAAAGGAGGCACTACACCGAAAATAAGAGTCTGGAGGACCAGCCGCACTCTAACACTGGGGGAATGTAACGTCAACAAATATGTCCAACCGACTCAGGAAACCTGAACCGCCTTGCACACGACACCGACTCCCAAAATAAAGAATTATGAATTCGGCACGTAGGCATAAGATAAACGAACATCTAGAAGGGCTGGTTCTTGATCGAGGCTTCAGTCTTTCGGTAACAGTTTAATCGCACACTTGTAATCCTATTATAGAATAGAGGTATCTCGAACTCTGGTTCAAGAACCCAACATTTTTTTATTATTATTTTCCCATTACTTTTACGTGACAAGCAAAGCGTAACGATAAACAAACTCCGGGCAAAACAATGTTGCCGCTACGTGCAATCGTCAACCGAGGTTGAATTTAAAGTTTTCGATACTCCCCCGAGTATAAATAAAAGAACACGATCGTTAAGACAGTTAGTATCGAACATTCTTATAGCGAATTAATATCGAACGAACGTAAGCATTACCTTGTATACACATATCGAGCAACACTAAGCGAACGACGACTAATTCTGTACTGCAAATAATTTTAAATACATTTGACTACACTAAGTATCAACTCGTCTGGTCATTAATCAACAACGCGTTTAATCGTCCTCCACATACATGTTGTATAAGCTACTATGTGTATATTTATTTATGTTTCCCATAGTACAGACGTATTCCTTATTTTATTGTAGCTGTGTAATTTCAGTAGTCTTGCATAAAGGACATCTGTTTTGTTGCAATTGTATCAGCTATTAATTGTAATACTTGAAGCGTTTGTATCTAATCGTCATGCATCTGTGGTGGCACTCGACCATGGAACTTTCCAACGGCTTCGCGACACAAAGCGCTATACCTTCAAAGCGTAAGGCCGACACGCCTAATGTACCATTGATATCCCTACAGTTCTTTCGCCGAATATTCGGAAGAATGCATACGCGGCAACCGTTGCGGACATCTAATAAACGCGTGCGTAGTGGAGATATCGAGGGGCAACAAAGAAAAGAATCCATTTGGTTTCGAATCAAAGATTCATTCTGCCCCGAGCTGCGGAGTGCGAAAGGTTAAGCGTCATAGCGAAGCAAACACAATTAGAGATACGTGATTATTGACTCTTGATAGTTAATCGTTAATCGTTAATCGTTGTTCATCGTTAATCGTTAATTGTTTTTGATCGTTCATCGTTAATCGTTAATTGTTGTTGACAGTTAATCGTTAGTCGTTAATTGTTGATCATAAATTGTTGACTGTTGATTGTTAATAATTTAATTAACTTTTTTGTTGAACATCAAGAGTATTTCTTGTGGGCACCTTCACCCACTATCCACCTCACATCGTTATTCTACATACGGAAGGCAAGATTGATATCAAGTTCGAAGGACAGACCGCAGAAGTCTGGTCTCTGCTATTACCACGAGACCTTTCGAGACCGCGCAAGGAAGTGCCGGGCCCCTTGCAACTGGACCCAGTGAAACGAGACCAGCCGTCCGTAAACGCGGCATGTGGCGATGGCTTTAGTATCCCATCGCATTTTCGTGACGGACAGGGCACCAAGGATCTCTTTTCTTGTGAACACCGGTGTCAATATAAACGTATACTCGTGCAACAAACTACGCGGATCCGCGAACAAAGATACGTACGAGCTGTTCGCGGCGAATCGAGTGGTCGAAGCAAACCGAAAACGCCTTTCGCGAGTCAAAACGCATCGTCTCTGACGCCACAATGTTAGTGTCACGACCGGCATACTTCAAATCCGATGGACTGACGATGGAGATAAAGATGTGGCGGCACTCGGCGACAATCGGCGGCAATATCGCTGAAGTGTCTAATGAACCATCAACATCCCAACGGTCCTTCCGCCAAAGGTTCTAGAAGAAAGAGCACGTGGCAACGGTCGCGGACGCCTAGCAAATGCAAATGCATGGTGGGGATGTTGAGGGATGACAAAAGAAAGTAATCGGATTCGATCGAAAGTCAAATCATAAGAGCTTCAGTCTTGGAAAGTCACGCCTAGAGTTTGGAAGTGGATTGTAAAGTGAATTGTTGTTAGAAAAAAAATAAAGTTTCTTTTTTTTATTTACACCTCAAATTTCTTTTTTTATTTTGTTATTTTACGTGACATTAGCGCATTCGGTATCGGCAACAGCGCGTGAACGACAAATGGCAGCCGCTAGGATTCGTTACAAAATCTTTGTCTCCCGTGCGATTAATTCTGTATTTAGAATAATTTTAAATATATTTGACAATATCAAGTATCAACTCGTCACGTCATTATTTAAATCATCCACCACAAATCCAAAAACAGAATAAGGAAAACAGAGAAACGAACAAATAGAAAATTAAGTTGCTAACATGTTTTTCTATAATAATATTTTAACATCAATATTGTAATACGCAATGTGTTACGCCGCCTAAAACATCTGCACGCCAGCCCGCGCGACCGGACAACAACCGACCTGCGTAACGTCACTTCGACCCTCAATAAACCTAAGGACCCACCATAACTTTCACTTCCCTGTATTGTTTCGCCATGTGTCTTCAATCCGTTTGTCTTGAAGAATTTCTAAAGCTTAAAAATATTCTCGAAACACAGTCGGTTTTTAGAGAGGTCCTTGGGTTTATTAGTCGCACTTAAAACACGGAGAAAGCGGGTATGCACCCATTAGGAAAATCCGAATAGCCCTGTAATAAAACAAGCTAGGTTTTTCTCACGCACACAGTCATCTATCCACCACGATGGTAGGAGACTCGATACTCATCCCTTCGAGCAGTAGTGCAGGTCATGACCAATCGACACCGCGCTTCGTGGCCCTCACTTTTTCTAACGAAAGTGGGAACAACGAATCCGCGTTCTTTAGGCACAGGGGCACACCCACACCGAACTTTTCTTCCGTATTAGAAAAAGAGCGACAGACAGTCTAAAAACTAACGCCTAACGCGGCAGTCTACACATAGCGCGAGAGTCGCATACTTCACGCAAATCTTTTGTCGGTTCTCGGTGTTGTCGAACACACATCTTCTCTCCTAAATATATTATAGTGCTAAGTCCATTAATACATTAATTTCCATTATAAGAGCCCTGCTCTAGCGTACATATCTATCGCATCTTCATGCGACAAGTTGTTAACTATTTATTTCTCTACGTCAGTGTAATCTAAGTGTTGGAAATATATAATTTATAATTCTGTGAATCACAGTGTTATACAAACTCAATCACCCCTATTATCTCAACGGAAATCAGGGGATCGATCAATTCGTGGTGTCGATTGTTATAATCGTAACGGGGATTTACGACCCCCGTTGACGTCTCTCCTCGCGATTACGTCTCCCCGCAATTGGTCGAAATTTACACAATGTGAAAATGAAAAAATTGGAAGCAACCGAACTACGGATGAAACTAAATCACTTCGCTGCTTGTAAAGATAACTTTTAGTGTTATAAACATAAGTCAAGTAGCAAAGAGCATAAATTGAATTTACCCAAACTCTTCTTGAAATCTGACAAAATGATTCTTTATTTTGTCAAAAAAATCTTTACGTATTTTCCATTCCCATTCGTCGCTTTTTTCAGTGGCGTGTTTATCGCTACGTCGAAACTCCGTCGGGTAGCAGTTAATTTCATTTAAAGTAGAAAACTATTCAGAAACGTGTATACGTTACACAGCAACAAACCAGTCGCCCTGTTATTACCTCGTTCTCAACAGTTCAAATTTCAGGGACAACCGACTACTTAGTATCGACCCAGTACGTCATATTTACTCGCCAAAAGAATTGTAAACGAAAATTGTAACCAGACGTGCCGTTAGTAACTACCATTTTTCGCGAAACTTCTTTTTCATTTGGCGGAAATTTAAACAAACCCCGAAACACCGTGGCGTTTTGCAACTGTCTTTAATCCTTTAAGATAAAAAAGATTGACGCAAAATTTTGACGGGATGAAATTTCACGATATATTCAGGTGAAACGATGCGAAATTAGAGCGAAGCTTATAATGGGAATATAGTTTGCTTGTCTGTTGTCATAAAATGAGATATGCAGAATATATTAAAAAATAGAGTATATGTAATACGAAACTTTATATTATTCATGTTATTATGGACAAAATATCACAATATGTTCATATATTTAAATCTCCTCCGAAAAAGATTATTGTATGTAGAACACAGTTTAACTGTATTTTGAATTCTTGTTTATCAGATCACAATTGATAAGTTGATATTAGGATGATTATCCTCATTTGAAACAATTTTGTGACTGTTACTTGTCAATATACTTTATATCTTATGTACATTTTAAATATAGTACGCAAACTCGAAGTTGCAAGGAACATTAATAAAAACTCAATATTTCAATAACGCCTTTCATGATTATAATTAAATATTTTTTCAAAATGTCGTATCAGTGTTACATCTAGCACCCCCTCCCCCACACACAAAAGTTTACCAATTTATAATATATGTACTAGTAGATTGACAAGTTACGATTTACAGGTTATATAGAATTCTATTTTATGATTTTATAATTTTTCGTTAAATACAATAATCAAATAACTTGCAAATAGTAAAATTTCATTTGTTTTATCGTCAAACTTGTGCAAGGGAACATATTAATGCTGGTAACTTTAGTGACTTGCAAAATTTCAATAGTGCAAGACAGGCCAGATATTCAATTGCAATTGGTTGCTATCCATATTTTCATCGGTCTTACAATAACCTTATGTTATCAATTATGAATTAAAAAGTTAATGAAATCGCAACTCACCCAAGGCCAATGGGTATGACTTCTTTTCGAAGATCGATTGAAATCTCGAGTTTGTTGTTTGAGACATTCAGTTACCACAAGACAAAAACACCACTCCATTACAGCCGACGTAAACAAAACATGACAGATTCTTCCAATTCTCGGACAACAAACATAGGCATACATACTGTTTTAAAGTCACAGTCTGTCGTTGAACTTTCGCCAAGTAACTTGATACGCACATATACACGTCCCTCGAAATCAGTTTTCGACGAAAATACATACGTGACATGTTATGTTGCAACCGAACGTGAATTTCTCGCGGGAAATAGCCTGATATCGTTTATTTATGCGTCTCTCAAATACGAATTTTACTATACACTTCGTTTAAGACACGCCATTTTGCAAAACGATTATCGAAAGATTACTGCTTACATCGAGATCGAGAATAGATTCGCAGGAAGCTGGATGCCGCGATTTCTTCCCGCGCTTTACTTTCTTCCGAAGTTGTGATTGGTTGATTTCCTGCTGCCATATTCGGTTTCGCCGAGAATCGTGAACACGTACGCTGGAAGCAATGCGGGGTAATTATTTAATTTATTTCATAATATTATTTAACATATATCGTGAAAAGTTCTGAATATTCGGATTCTTCTGTTATCGTTTCATCGTATGTTAGCATTATCAGCTCTCGATATCGAATTGGCAAACAGAATTTTTCTCATACAAAGTAAGTCACATTAAGTATATGTATATGTATAGTCGAAGCAATGCAATTAAAAATTTTTCCATTTTAATTGCTATTATTTATCACAGACATTTTACCGAGCATTCATTTTATAAATCTTATACATACATATATATATATATATATATATCGGGTTTACATTAGAATTAGGGTTAGGGGCGTGAAACGAATCTTCGTTTGGGTTACACGTTGTCGTTATGCAATGGAGAAGACATTGACTAGTGCAAATACGATTATTATAGAACCGGACAAGTAACCGCGGTAGTTAGGTGCTCGAGATACTAATGACAATGATCCTAGGTTCAATAACGAATCCGCGGTCAACGGGATGACAACAGAACGTACTCACAAAGTCTAAGTCTGAGAATAATCACTGATCGCGAAGGCGTTACTCTTGGATCGATGAGATCGCGAGCGAGAAAGCCTTTCCCGTCCCGATGATGCCACACAGGAAAACTATAACGGGGTGTGTCTAAGGATACGAGATCATCGGATTCGTCGAGAAAAGCCTTCGTTCAGAAAGTGTTGCTGCTAATTGGTTAATCTCCATATCGGTGGTTAGAAAAGGATGCTAGCCGCCCTCGAGGGAAAGTTGCTAGTGGGAGACGCCGCTCGTTGAAAAATATGTCTTCCCTATCTTCCCGTAGTTGGGACAAAGACTGTTTGTCTGTTTGAAGGACTTTAGTTAACTAAACCTTAAGATTTATAACGGGCCCTCGGGCTAGCCGAACATGTACTGCGGAGACGCATCGACATCTGGCAATCATCTTACTCGAAGAATAGGGTCTGCACGTGGCGAGCCACGGGACAGAAACCGTTGGAATGTTTACTGTCGCGTGTCGCCACAAATATTTCTTTTAAGGAGAGCTATAGAATTACTTCATACCTTTGTTAGGCAAAGCGTTCATCCCGTGACCGCGGCTACGTTCGGCGACTGACTGTCGCCTCGAACCCAAGCTCATTATCACAATTCTCGAATAATTACAATCGGGTTGAATAACTACAATTGTTCAATTACAGCTATAGTAGACTCTAGGTTACAATGTTGCGGGATTATCCAAAATTCCAAAGGCTCCGGTGTTCTTTCATCTCCGACACGGCCATCCTGACTATCACACGTCCTCGTGTGTAACTAAAATATCGTATTTCTTACATTAGATTCGATACAACTGACATTATTTGCGATTTAACTAAATGTCCAAGTAAGTCAAGGGTCCAGTGCAATAACAAAGTTTCGTTCGGAGGTTTGACAACAGAAAAATAAAAGAGAATAGGAATTTGTAATGTTATAATTTGTATTCAAAGTGTTAGGTGCGTTCTGTGAGTCGCCAGCCAGACCGTAATGACACAACAGATCATTTTCGATTTCGTACACCGGTGAACCTCAGTTTGTTGGATCATATTGCCACGTTGGGTGCATTACACCCAGAAAGCACGTAAGCCCACTCAACGGGTTACAACAAAAACACATCAACCCTCTCAACGGGTTACAACAAAAACACATCAACCCACTCAACGGGTTACAACAAAAACACATCAACCCACTCAACGGGTTACAACAAAAACACATCAACCCACTCAACGGGTTACAACAAAAACACATCAACCCATTCAACGGGTTACAACAAAAACACATCAACCCACTCAACGGGTTACAACAAAAACACATCAACCCACTCAACGGGTTACAACAAAAGCACATAAAACCACTCGGTGTATTACTATGACCACAACGCAGTGTTAATGATCCTCTGAGGTCAGTGTACTTGCATCGTTATTATCACCGCCGTTGTCATCACCGCAGACGTCTAACTCAGCAGGGACGCAACCTTCTGGCATTTTTCTCAGTCTGTCGTGTCTGTCCTTATATGATCGTTTGCCGTCTAAGGTTTTTAGGGTATATCTATCTCCTTCCAAAATCTCGGCTATTACGAATGGACCCCTGAATTTCGGATCTAACTTCGTCTGGTTTCTTTCCTCGTTTTTACGTAACACGAAATCGCCAAGGTTGAACCTAACTATTTTAGCTTTGTTTTTGTCGAACCTATCCTTATCGTATTTGGCGCAGTGATACATCGAGCATTTTCGACGATCGCATTTGCGTCTAAGTTAGTTTCGCTTAGTAAGGAGTTATCCCGGTGATCGTGGATTCGTTTGAACTCAAACATTGCTAATAGTATTATTTAATTTAATTATTCGTAGATCGTATTATTCATTAGGCTTAGTGTTTGTTAGACTTATTATTAGTTGTACTTATTATTTGTTAAGCTTAGTGATAGACCTGTATATATGTCTAAATAAAATCTCGGCTTTGTGAAACGATGGCTAGTCCACACGAAGAGTCGTCGCGCGCCCAAAATTCGAATCGTGACCCGACATATATATATATATATATATATATATATATATATATATATATACAAGATATATATACAAGAAAGAAGATACAAGAAAGAAGATACAAGAAAGAAGGAATATTATATTAGCGGCATTTTTGTAGCCATTATATAGGGTTTCGATCGCATAATTAATCAGTATCAACTTACCAGTCTTTAACGGAAGGACAAAAAGAAGAGCAGACGACACACAGACCGCAATCATGATCATTTTCAAGTAGAATCTCAAACTGCCGTACATCTTAGAAAACTTCGTTAGTCGTAAGGGATCAAAGGATGATGTCCGCGCTAGGGAAAATAGATGAGAAGCGGCTATTTCAACAACCACCGTGTAGGTACTGCACTAGCCAGAAGTATCTGCGACAGAAATCAGAATACACTCGTTTTCGCATGGTTGGATCAATTTCGCGTGGGACTAACCTGATTGAACCTAACGCGGGATAATTGCTCAACTCACGACTTTAACCAGCCCGCTTGATTCTCTGTAAATGCTTGAAATTGACGCTTGGATTCTTTCCAGATTAACTAGCTTTGCCCCTCCCTCCCTTTATCTATTTTCTTAGATCGACTTAGACTGCCACAATATATTATCTTTCTTCTTTTCTTTCCTTTTCTTTCCTTTTGATCTTTTAAAGCCCTAAATCGCTGGCTATTTTGTATACTATATATTTTGTACACTCAATTACTCTGTAAGTCATAAGTACATATGTTTTACAACGTTATTTGTCATATTTCAGTTAAACCCCAGAAAAGCCAGAAATATATTTTCAGCATGTTTTAACGCGCCCCTGGCAAAGATCTCAAAAACGAGTTGCGGCACAATTTAAAGCGACAAATAGCATCGCGTGTCTCGTTGTGGTAACACACGGTTCGCCAGTTTTTTTTTTTTTTTTTTTTTTTTTTTTTTTTTTTTTTTTTTTTTTTTGATATCGGTGACTGCCATATTCTCTTGAGTTTCCAAATCGTAAAGAATCTTTCCCCAGGGATTGGTCAACTGTGTATGTCCCCATGCGACGTAACTTGCTTAAGGAACACGAGCCGGTGATATGCAGGCAACGTATAATTGATTATCATTCGCTCTGAAACGCTGAAGTAATGACCAGTGCAGTGGTCCAGTGGTCATATTGAATGCCGCTGGATATATCAGCATTTGGCAACCTAACCCAGAGAAGCAGGAAATATGAAGCTACCGAATACCAATTAACTTCGTAGTTGCACGGTTCACATTCCATCATTTCTGAATATGCGAGGACAGTCCTCTTATTGTGCTTTTAATTCTTTTATTTGTTTCATTTTCAGCAAATATACTGGTTTTTTTAAATTAAGCTTCTGTTTATACAGAGTTACAGATTATATTAATTTTATATAGAATATATTTAAGAAAGATATTTAATTTTTTGCTAGTTAAGTATTGATCGATTAAGTTACTGTACCTTTGTTCCGATAAATGCGTGCCATTTCCTCGAATCTAATATCATAGCAAATGCCAATACCTATTTTGCAGCCCTTCACATCGAACGTCGTTAGGGAGTTACCAGGACTGAGTGAATCACTCTCTCGAAAAGTAATCTTATTAGGAATGTCGATGTCGAATAGATGTACCTAATAACATAAAAATGTAGTCGCTAATTCTATTGCTGCAACTTTTGTAATTTAATATCAAAGTTACCAACTCCTAAACTTTAATTATTTTTTATTTAATAACTGACAGCGTTTTTATCACTTTCTTTTATTAAAAAATCTTATCATTTAATAATGTTTAAAAAGGAGAAAAAATAAGTATAATAATATTTTAAGTATTTGAAAAATTTATACAACACAAACACATTACAACAAAAATGGGCGTTTCCCGTATCATAACGTATTTTATAAACCGTAAATTATAGAATTGGTTATAGTATACGTATGTACATATGTATATTCCTAAATTATTCCTAGATAGAGTCACTTTCTTCGCCCCAATATTTTCAAATTCAAAGCCATAAAGGAATATATTACTTACCTTTCGGTGTTTTGCTATCAAAGTTCCATCGGGACCCCAAATAGTACAGGTATTGTACAATTTATCGCCCTCTATTTCAGGCATCGTACCACCAACTACATAGATGTTGTTTTCTTTAGCTGCGTTCGATGAAGCAACGCTCGTTTCACCATCAGGAATACTCTCGGCGTATTTTGGAAAGTACTCTGCGTTACAATATTTCAATTAATGAAATGTCTTTTGTTCCAACCATAAATTAAATTGAAATGTTTGTCAGTTTTTTATTTTTTAAATTATTAAAATAACTAAGTTTTATATTTCGACTTAATTAAATATGCAATTACTTAGCTAATAGTATATATAATAAATTGTTTCTACAGGTTCAAAATGAAAAATGAATATTTAGAAATATTTAATTACGACAATGCTATTTGTGTTAGCATCAGTGGCTTGTTACTCAACGACTTTGCTAGTACTTTTTGAAACATAAAGTTAGTTTTCAATTAACACTTATACTAGAGGCGGAATTATAAATGCAAAATAATTGATAATACTAATTTATAAGTACCTAATTATTAGTATCTTCAAAAATATATTTATACAAAAATCACGATAATCATGAAAATGGGGAAATCCTATATTCTCGAATCAATTCACAATTTATTTTGTATATTAATTAGATTCCGCGCTCATCAGTACGTACTCACTGGCGAGATCGAGAAAATGTATCGGCAATTCCTCGTACGACCAGAGGATCGGAAATATCAAAGGATATTATGGCGCAGCGCGAGTGGAGAAACAGAAACATATGAGCTTAACACCGTAATACTCTTATCATAGAAATAGAAGCAGTCCTCAATTCCCGCCCGCTAACTCCTATCTCCACCGATCCAAATGATCTCCTAGCCCTCACTCCCGGACATTTCCTCATTGGCGATTCATTAATGTGCTTACGTGATCGAGATTTCAGAGACATTCCATCGAACCGACTCTCCAAATGGCAGCATATCCAACAGCTTAAACAACATTTTTGGAACCGCTGGCATAAGGAGTATTTGAACGAGCTAACCAACCGCAATAAATGGAGCAAGGGTGGACACAGCATCCAAAAGGGCACAATCGTCATCCTCAGAGAGGACAACGTTCCCTCCATGCATTGGCCTCTGGGCCGAGTTCATCCAGGCGCCGATGGTGTTGTCACGTAAAATAACAAAATAAAAAAGGAATTTGAGGTAAAAAATAAAAAAAAGAAAACTTTATTTTTTTTCTAACATCAATACACTTTACAATCTACTTCCGAACTCTGGGCGTGACTTTTTAAGACTGACTCTTATGATTTTACTTTCGATCGGATCCGATTACTTTCTTTTGTCATCCCTCAACATCCCCACCGTCCATGCATTTGCTAGGCGTCCGCGACCGTTGCCACGTGCTCTTTCTTCTAGAACCTTCGGTGGAAGGACCGTTGGGATGTTGATGGTTCATTAGGCACTTCAGCGATATACATTGTCGCCGAGTGCTTTATCTCTATCGTCAGTCCGTCGGATTTGAAGTATGCCGGTCGTGACAGTGTCATCCGGACAGCTACAGTTCAGACGGCAAAAAGCATTTTGGATCGGGGCGTCAAAAGGCTTGTCCCACTGCCAATTCAACCCGATCTCGAGAAACCCGAACAACTAGCCACCGAGACGAAATAAGATGGGAACTTCAACCACACCTCGCTAGTTTGATCGGTACCCTCTCAACGGGGGGAGAATGTTACGCCATGCGGCTTACCATAGGTCATATTCTTAACTATCGATCGCGGCACTATAATGTCGCAGACGGACCGTCGCGTCTGCCCGGCAAACAAACATTGTAGTGGCAAGCGCATGATTCATTAAGCAGGGCGACTTCCAGAAACGTCGACTCGTGGTCGTTATTTTACCTCGCGTAAAAGAATGTGGCGTGATCCGAACGTAGTGGGGGTCGCCTTCCAGAAAAAACGAAAAAAATCGAAAGGCGTTCAGAACTTTTCGAGAAGTCGAACCGTCAACACAGGTGGTATGTCGCGCATTACTTATCAACCAAAACGCAGTTACATTTTTTTTGTTCCATTTATATCTTTCTAGTTAATAAGTTGTTGAAATAAACATTAATTTATTTGTGTTAATTCTGTGGAATTTCATTGAACTACTGAACTGATCAGTTCGTGGCGTCGATTATTTAATCGTAACGGGAAATTACAACTCTCGTTGACGTGCTATCTCGCGATCGCGTCTCTCCGCGAACGGTCGAAACAAAATGATTCACTAAAAACTGTCCTGAATTCCTAAGAACTTATTTACCGCAAAACTGACAAAGTGTTTATTTAAAAAATGAGGTTGAAGGTAGTCCTTTTCTTTCATTTCATTCATTTTCATTTTCTTTCTTAAGTATGGCTAACACAATATCTAATCAATTAAAATTTTATATTTTCACGTGAAAAGTTTCTTTAGATAATTATTATCAACATGATGACTAACTCTTACGGATTAATACGTGTCTGTAGGGCAATCCGGTGGACTCGATCGGCTTTTTACTTCGAAAGTTGAGTAATCGGTGTCGCTTTCTTACGCATCTTTGAACTGTATAAATGTTTTAAAATTGTTTGATCCAGAATGTACCACACCGGACAATCAAGAAGGCAGGTGCCTTGACTACAGAAAATGTAAACCTCTGCAAGAAATATGGCAGATACAGTACCGTACAGCCACCGATTTTTATAGACGATCAGTGTGCAGATACCAGGGCAATGTTACGATCGTTTGCTGTCCGAACGATCCAAACAAAGAGAAGAGAGAAATTTTAATAAAAACTGTGTATAAGTATAAGGCTTTGCGACCACCATACTGAGGTTTTAGCAACGTCTCTCATACCAGGGTGGTCGATGGTAAACCAGCTGAACTTGGTACGTTTTATGTCTTTCTTTCCGATTAATAATAAGCCATTTACTGCAAAGAATGAACTTTAAAGGCATTAAACAGCACATCAATGTACATTTCAATTAGACTAAATAATAATGCTATGATTTTATCGGTAGTAACTTTACTTATTAACTTGAATTATTTCTTTCTTTTACTTCATGTTAGGAAGAGTATCTTTTTGCTTGAAATAAAAAATTGATATAGGAGTAATAATATGGATAGAGATCAAAAACTGTTAGGGCAGAAATTACACGTTTGAACTTTATAGTTCAGTATAGTTCAAATAGAAATTATATAGAATTATTTAATAATTTGTATTCCACTGGAATAAAAATTTAATTTCTGTCTTTATCAAATCTCTGTTTCAGAGTATTTGTACGTATGTACTTATCGTCTGCTGTATGATCGAATTTCGAATAGGTAATAATCGTTGTTACTCGTTATGTGAGAAAAAATTATGTATATTCACAACTATGACTATTGCATTTTAGGCGCTTGGCCATGAATCGCTGCATTAGGTTTTCGTAATCCCCGAAACCCAGACAAACCACTATGGAAGTGCGGAGGTTCCCTGATATCGGCTAGGCATGTTTTGACCGCAGCACATTGTGCACATATGGATGGAATAGAAAACATACACAATCATAATATTGCCATTCTTAGATTGGTGGAGGAGGTGCCATTTTCGAGTAAGTCCTCAAATATATATATATATATATATATATATATATATATGCTATTGAGTATTACTGAAGTATCATATCCTGAAATTTCTTACTGTACACATATATTGTGTCATAAAGCGTGTATAATTCTTTCTCATACTTTTGGTCATTAGTTTCCTGCATTTTCATTTATTTTTTTATTTTTCAGGGTACGTATATCCCATTTGTACGAAAGAGCCCCTACGAAAGAGCAACTTCGTCGGCTATAACCCCCTTGTTGCTGGATCGGGAGCATTAAGATATAGTAAGTGATATCAATTTTATAATAAAATTAAATAGTTCCAGTCTTAAATATCTTTCTTATTTTCTTCGTAGGACGACCACGACGTAATGCATTAATGGAAGTACAAATGCCAGTGATTAAGAACGCCGAATGCAAAATAGCTTATTCCAAATTTCCTAATGCACCTGATATCACTGATGGTATAATATGCGCCGAACATGCTCAGGGTGGAGAGGATTCTTGTACGGTAATTAAGTTACAGAGTTACTACAAACTATACGGTATCTGAAGACACGTCGATTCGAATTAACATCAAATCGACGTCTTAAACATTAAAAATAATAGATAAACACAATTTAATAGTTTTGCCCACTTCTCACACCTCGTTATGGTATTTAATCTAATTTCCTCTAATCTTAGTTTTGCTCAAAATACATATAACATGTACGTTATAAATTGGAGTATTTCAATACACAAATCAATAGAAGATTATTACTGTATATAAGTATAATTTCAATACAATTCGATCGATATATTTCAGTATCTTTGATTAAAAATTTAACGATCCTTTCAGGCTGACCGCGGCGGATCACTGCTGATACAACATGAATTAACCTCGTATTTAATAGGTATTGTGTCTTATGCTTATAAGTGCGGCACAGCTGGGTATCCCAGCGTTTACACTAGGGTCACATCGTACCTTGACTTCATTCTCCAAGCGATGCAATAATATGATATTACTGTTCCATAAATATCATTGTGTAAAAAACGTAAAGTTGGATTTTCTTATTGTGGAGATAAGAAACAGCTCAAATTTACATTGTTTTGTACGTTACAAATTATAGGCTTAAAATGTACGAAATGTAACTTTGAAACGACACTAATTTTTTACGCACGATAAACCTCCACAACTTAGGTATGTAAAGATGATAAACGTATATTAATTCTATTAATTTGGTAATAATAAACCAACTTTCTGAGAAGTTCTGTAAATTTCGTTTCTTTTGTATCAAGAGAATAATGGAATATTCCACTTAGATCGTATACTTCTTGTATGTACGTACAAAATTTTCCGGCTAATCTAAAACACTTCATAAGATAGAGAGCTTCTGGAAATTCGGACACAGAGAGTGCATAAAATACAAGATAAGTCTCGTGTCTTTCAAAATTATTTTTTATTCGCTAAAAACGTCCTGTGTACTCATGCAATCACATGCAACCTCGAAACTTCACTTATTTTTTATCACTTTCCAATTCAATACACAGTTTCTGCATTTTTGACTATATGTAAGAGAAATTTCCATTCAGCCAAAGGTGTACTTACAGATTATAGATTCCTATACGACTCTCAGTAAAAATTTATCCGCACTCCAGATAGTTAAAACTTCTGTCGACCGTATTGATCCATCTGCACTCTTCGTATGACGTCAATATCTGTTCAGTGCTGCTGCGCAGGTTTCTTTGTGTTACGTCAATTCGTTTGTGACCGTTGCGCGAGTAATGGCGCTTTGCAATGGTGATTTGCAGGAAAACAGTGCAGGATGCTGTGATTCGTTTCTTGTGGTCGGAGGTTATGTTTGATGCCTATATTTATCAAAGATTTAATGCACATTATGGAGAAAGTGTTTTGTCACGAAGTGTGTTTGAATGGGCACAAAAGTTCAAAGAAGATCGCACAAGTGTTATGAAAAAACAGCTGGACGCCCGTCCACATCCACGATGACAACATTGAACGTGCTCATGAACTTATGCTCTATGGAATAGACGAGTGACAGTGGATAATGTGGCAAATCATTTGCAAATCAGCCACGGCTCTGCTTATGCAATAGTACACGACAGATTTGGATTTTAAAAAGTTTGTGCGAGATGGATGCCGAAAAAGCTGATGAAAAGGTGAAGACGACGATGCATTCGTGGTTCGCAGCTCAGCCCAAAACATTTTTTAATGAGAAAATATAAAGGTCCTTCGGCAAATGGACAAAGTGTATACAGAAATCGAGTGATTATGTCAAAAAATGATGTATGTCTTTTTTGACAATTGCTTAAAATAAATTCTACACCGACAGAGCGGGTAACTTTTTACTCACCCTCGTAAGACACTTAAATTTCCAATCTATTATGATGAATAAAAGAGCTTATACTATTAAATCTAATTGTATTTTGTTGCATGAGAGTACACGTGTATGTGATGTACATTACCTTTATATCCCCTTGAACGCTTCAATATTGCGCATATATACTATATTTTGTACAGCTTCTATAAAATTTCGTATGTTTGTTTAGGCTGTTAATCTAGAGGCTGGAGTACAAAGAAGTGGCACAATGATGTGGGCTGATGACATTTATAATTATCAAGGAATCACCCCTACATTCGCTCAGGTATATATCGTTGACTATAATGTATTTAACATATATGATTGTTAGAATATTAATAATTAATTTTTAATTCTATCAGAATTTTAATGAAACTGTCCCTTGGGAAGGAAGAACTGATACCTTGATATCACGGTTTGTACATCCTATATATACGACAAATTTTAGAACATTATATAACGAAGAACCAGATCGTCGTGGCCATGTGATGTGAATAAAAGGACTTGAATTTGATGATATTTTTATAATGTTAGATAACATAACTAAGTATCTTCACAGTAAGATAGGATGACATGGTTTACATGATCTTAATGTTGTTCACTCGAGTGATGATATTATAAGGAAAAGTGTAATATCACAGGTAGGATGATTCATAATTTAGAACTACTAACTCATGTATGTATTAAAAATTAAAGAAATATATTAAATTTTATAGGATATTTATGTTTAGTAACCAGTAATTCAGAGATTGGTATTCATGGTTACTATAACGAGGCTGTAGAAACGCACCCTTTCTTCTTTGCAAATGGTCCTGTATTTATGTCTAAGCCGAAACTGGAACCTCTGAATAATTTAGATTTATTCTTGTTATTTTCTAAAATACTTATCTACAGTATACCATAAGGAATGATACCGTATCGCACCTAATCAAGTGCCTTAAGAAACATCAACAGGATATCACAGTAATCCCTTATCGACTGATATGTAAGTAAAAGTTATCTGTCATTGTTATACACAATTATGTGTTAGTGTTATACACAGTTATTTATCATTTTCTATTAATTCAGTTGTAGCCACTACAATATCTATGACACTGGTAGTAATTATAAGAACAATAATGATGTTCTATAAGAGGAAATGATGATTAGGAACAAAAACTTACAGGTAAGTCAAAGTATATGTTATTTGCCATTTGAAAAGAAAGTTACTAACTTGGAATTTTTTGATAAATAATAATTGTGCAAAATATATTGGATTTCAAATTTGTCAAAAATTGAAATTTAAGAAGCATTGTAATAATATAACATTAATATTTTGATTTTTCAGGAGATATCATGCGGTGGATGGATAATATGTAAAAAATATTAAGCAGTATATGAATTTTCATATTGCGTAGAGATAACAAAATGAATTTTAAAAAATGTCGACATAGTAATAAGAAATAGCATCATGACAAAGAATATATAAACACAGTTTCATTTTTTATAAATAAAAATTTGTTGTTCCAGATTTTGAAATATAGTGAAACGTTTAATTAGTATCTTAATATCTTTAAATAATTATTATTTTAGAATCAATTGTAATTGTATCATACGTACTTTTGAATTCGTGCAAGAACATATGTTATTTTGAAGTAGTTATTATTAGGAAATTGTTAGACGCGAACAGTATGCGAAAAGTTAGTATGTAGTGTAATAATTATCAATCAAAGCACAAGAATTAAATTCTTTAGGAAAAAATTTCCGGAATTTCTTATTTACATGATTATAAAGAAATCCATAACAAAAAGGAGCTGCTTTCTAATACTTCTCTTCCTTGTAATGCCTACGTTAACAATAACGAGGTTCGACTTTTTGTTTTTAGAGGGATACTGGAAAATTTGAAAGTACAGTACCATTGGGAAGAAAATCACGATATTGAAAACGATATTTGCAAGTAAATGTCCAAAAAATCTGTTTTCAAATTTTCGCTTTCTATTTCACATTAAAAGAAAGGGAGGGCTGCCTTCTTTTTCTGCAAGACAAAACAAACATTCTGAATCTCGTATCAATGAATGATGTCAATAAGTTATTTTTCTTTTCAGATTGAACAATATTCCAGATTTATTCATAATTTCATACTACGCGAAGAATAGACTTTCATAGGTATATAAAGGAAATATTAAGTATAGGAAAACTCTTTTTCGTTGTAGGTGACATATGCTTCACGGTTGAACACATGTATTTTTGAACACATATAAATGAAAAAGTACTCTTATGGAGAAAAAGAATTGATACCTTCGATTGACATTAGATAATGTATATAAACTTATGAACAATCACTATCACTATCAGTTTGTATTTTAGGTGCACACGCAGATTTGTTGGAGTTCTTATAAAATGTACTTCCTGTACGAACGTTTTATTCTTCCAAATTTTACGATACTATGTCTCATATGATAACTATATGGATTAAACGTAATATAAATGATCCGAAAATAGACTCGAACGACATTAATTGTCTTTCTATTTATACCAATATCGAAAATACAAGTAAAGCTGGAGCAATAGTATGCAAGAATGGACTATTTATTATTTTAAACCAAATCATAGCATATTCAGAATGCACAGTATTATCATGAAACGACGAGTTTTATGTTAATTCCGACCGATTACAATACCTTTCTTTCGTTTACAAGGAACGACGAGACTGGCAGTTGCGTGATTTCCAATGCAAAAGCCGCGATATCTGCACGATAACCTAACCTCAACCGATTTTGTTGTACTATTCTTACGTGGACTTCGTTTGTACCACTTTCGTAACAAAAATAGAATACGTAGAACACAGCATTCCGTTATGCGATATTGTCGATTCCTAACATCCGAAAAATCAGAGATAATTTTTTCCCTACAGTTGTACATTTGTGTGAAAAATTACGAACGTAAAGTTGTTTGGTGCATGCACAGTCCTCCCCTCCGCTGCATTTGCGTGGACATGCTAGAAAGATTCACTTTTCCACGGTGAAACTGTATGTATTATAATTTCATTTTTACAAAGGTCGAACATCCTACTATGCATAAATTTAATATTAATATAAGCAGGTTTCGTGTTAAGTATTACATCTGACGTATAAGCACACGTGTGTACGAGCCTTGGTTTTAAATGTCTTATAGTAGACACCGAAAAGATTATTCAGTTGGATATCTGACTCAACATCAATATTTTACTAGGAGATAACATGTTAAGAACACGTTGGTGGATGGCATGGGAGATGATGAATGAAGACATACTTCTGTGAGATACATAAAATAGTAGTCAGAACGTATTTTGGCGCTTGGGGACAGCAACAGCTTTTTTTTTGTTTTTATTTATTTGTTGAAATTACAATCAATTCTCGCGTTGAGAATTTTCAGTAATTTTTCCGGCGTGGCGCAGTGACATGGCTGTTTATTTACAATAAGTTAATACTTATTATAGATAGGTATAATTTATAAGTATTATAAGTAAGTGCATATGCTTAATTTGGATAATTAAATGAATCTAACGTTTAGGTCTAGCGAGTAGTGCCTCTTCAGCCTGCGAATCTGGTCCGTCGTATCGAGTAGTCCAGTGATTAGGGGGTTTCGGTGTTTCTTGACTCTTTTGCTATATCTGTCGCTATATTTTGCTATTTCCTCTTTGACTGTAGGTATCTTGAGGTCGCGATGGATGGTTTCGTTGGTAACATACCAAGGTGCGTCTATTAAGGCTCTTAGCGCTTTCGATTGGAATCGTTGTAGTATTTCGATGTTGGAGTTACTTGGACAGCAACAGCTGGTGATACTGTCATACACCTCCATTTATAAACTTTCGAAAATCGATGTGACCTTCAAACTTTAGTGTATTCTGTTTCACAGCACAAAATGTTTCCGAAACGTAAGTTTATTGTTACAATAAACTTGACTAGTGGCTCTGAAATACTATCCTTGAAAAAACAATGGGGAAATTGGAGCAAAAAAAAAGAAGGAAATAAACAAAGACCTTGTTGGTTCGTAAAAATAAAATATGCTACAGGAAAAATTTTTTCCAACGGATTGAGATGCGACAAGCTTTAAAAGCTATGACGCGAATCGAGCGTTTGTCTACAAGAGCGCATTTTCGGTGGATATATATGTCGGAATGACATTGGGGATAGGGTTGTCGGTGTTTGAGGAGTCTTCATTGAAGGTAGCCATCGTTGCGGTGTAACGAAGATACGATTTATTGACACAGGTATGAATAACACAGGTTTTGACAATCTACCACGGCGGTGAGACGTCCGCGACACTAGTGACAGTGGTCTCCGGTTCAATAACGAATCCGCGGCCAACGGGATGACAGATGGGCGTTCTCGCTGAATCTAAGTCTGACTCGTAAAAATAATTGCTGAGCGTAAAGACGTTACTCTTTGGTCGACGGGAGCGCGTAAAAGAATGCCCGTCCCGTCCCGACGATGTCACAGAGGAAAACTATAATGGGGTGTGTCTAAGGACACGAGATCATCGGATTCGTCGAGGAAAGCCTTCGTTTAGGAAGTAAGGGAAATTGACGTTGCTGCTAATTGGTCAATCTCCATATCGGTGGTTAGAAAAAGATGTTAGCCGCCCTCGAGGGAAAGTTGCTAGTGGGAGACGCCGCTCGTTGAAAAATATGTCTCCCCTATCTTCCCGTAGTTGGGACAAAGACTGTTTGTCTGTTTGAAGGACTTTAGTTAACTAAACCTTAAGATTTATAACGGGCCCTCCAGCTAGCCGAACATGTACTGCGGAGACGCATCGACATCTGGCAATCATCTTACTCGAAGAATAGGGTCTGCGTGTGGCGAGCCACGGGACAGAAACCGTTGGAATGTTTACTGTCGCGTGTCGCCACGAATATTTCTTTTAAGGAGAGCTATAGAATTACTCCATACCTTTGTTAGGCAAAGCGTTTATCCCTTGACCGCGGCTACGTTGGGCGACAGACTGTCACCTCGAGCCAAAGCTCACCGTCACTAATCTAGAACAATTACAATCGGATTGAATAACTACAATTGTTCAATTACAGCTATAGTAGACTCTAGGTTAGAATGTTGCGGGATTATCTAAAATTCCAAAGGCTCCGGTGTTCTTTCATCTCCGACATATAATTATATAATGACTCATTGAAAACCAGCTTTCATTTTTTGTTGATAGTATGGTAAGAAAATGTGAAGTTCGAACGCTTGTAACGATTGCCTGAGTTGCGTCATCCTTGGTTTTAGGAAAAGATAGGGAAGTCACTGAAGGGTGTCGCGGCTTCGATGTCTTTCGTAGCTGCGACGCGGAGGCCTCTCGGTTGTTCTTTGAACAATCGTCAACGTGGACGAACGTCAAAGCGAAACCACGCGAATTCGGCATTTCCGATAATACGGAACTCTGTAAACGCGACTGCGTTGAATTCGTTCGATTAATTCCTAGCAGTATCTATAAACAGTGAACTTAAGGCCCCATACACAACTGCATACGCTAGGTTGTAAGAAATAATAGCTATATAAGTATGTAGCGGCGCATGAGTTAGAGAACGATGCAAATCGAGAGCGACTCATATTATTGTTTTGCCTCGTGACACTTACACAGTCTTGACGTACATGTAACGTCAACAAATATCTCCAACAGACTCAGGAAACCTGAACAGCCTTGCACACGACACCGACTCCCAAAACAAAGGAATATGAATTCGGCACATAGGCATAAGATAAACGAACATCTAGAAGGGCTGTGTCTTGATCGAGTCTTTCAGTCTTTCGGTAACGGTCAAATCGCACACTTGTAATCCTATTATAAAATAAAGGTACCTCGAACTCTGGTTCAAGAACCCAACATTTTTTTATTATTATTTTCCCATTATTTTTACGTGACATTTTGGCGATCCTGCCAGGATCCATTCGCTTCAGTGTAAACGAAGTTACGATTTCGGTCTACGGACATTATTGAAGATCGAAGGATTCGAACTACTTGTGTTATGAACTTTGCTGTCAATAATTTACCACGGTGGACCAAATTAACGGGGCCACTGTCAGCATAGAACAAATCAACAGAACGAGTTTGACACTCAAACGCATTTGAACGCGCCACAGAGGAAAACACCGCAAGGGAACCTCATTCTACGAACTTACGTATCAAGGTGAGAAAAGTCGGAATTCTTTTAAACAATATAGAACGCGAAAAGTTAGTTTCTCTAGTAACTCTAGCGAAGAGACAATATGAACAAGAAAGACACAAAAGCCGAGACAAGTTTACCCTCTACAAGTGGAGTTCAAAATAAAACGGGAACACTCGATTCCTCTACCAGAGCAATTTTAGACTTAATACAGAGACAGAACGAAGAATTTCGACAACAATTTAACGAAATAAAGAATGCTTTAAAATTAGCGAACGAAGAAAATAGAAAACGCGCTAACGAAATGGAAATATTAAGTAGAAACCTCTCTCGTGTTAAACTACCACAAATAAACGTAAAATCAACTGAATTCGGTTCTATGATGACTGACGATGACGATAATATATCAGTATTAAAACACGATACTAATCCACCTCCACCTATGCCACAAAAGCCACCAACATATGTCCAACCATCCAATTCAACAGCTGGAAACTCTGGAAATCTAAAAGCTGTTTAGTATCTCCGATACTAAACGGAGAAAACGATATAAGTGTAGAAGATTTTATTCGTGAAATAAAAGAAATGAGAATGATGTGTAGCGAACAAACGTTATTATTAAAAATGATCAAAATAGAGAAAATTGTAGGAAAAGCCGCAATGACAATCCGCAATATCCATATTAACGAATTCGAAACTCTGTACGAAGGATTAAGACGTAACGTAGCTACTCAAGCATCAGTAAGAGAACACCAAGATCAGTTAAGAGTGATAAAGCAAGGAATAACCGAAAGCGTGCAAAATTATAACATTAGATTTCGACGTGTTTTCAACAAACTTCAATACAGCATTACCAATGAATATAAAGACGAACTAACTCGATGAGCGATGAACGATCGACTATACATGGTTTCTGTGATTGACTATGTAAGAGGCCTTCGTTCAGAAATAGGACACGTGCTATTGGCTAATCCCCCCCCCCCCAAACATCATCGATGCAGAAAAAAAGGCAATGGACGTGGAAAAATACTTTCGCGAAGACAACGCTCGCAGACGGATGACACGACAAACAACCACTCCACCATCTTATCGTAACCAGACGTCTCGTCCAGTAGGTAACCGCTTCACGATTACAAGTAACATGAATAACAAAACTCCACCCACACAAAACATTCTACCAAGAATGAATAATTTTACAAAGCTTGAAAATCGACCATTAAACGAAAGGCCACAAACGAAATGTTTCAAATGCGATCGATTGGGACACCTTGCCAATCAATGCCAAAATTTTCGAATACCGCCTCAAACAAAAGCCCCTCCAGGAATAAACCACATTCAAGAACAATCAGAATTAACAATGCTACCTCAGGAAGATTATCCACAATACGACTACAATTACCAGGACGACGAGGATTGCGATTTTTCGTTGACTCGGGAGCAGGAATCAACTTGCTTAAACGAGGATGCTACCCAGGAAGGACAATAATACCAGACACATAGAAATTCTCCATGGAACATTCCAAATACGAATCCAATTCCAAAATTAAACTAAATTTATTCAACAAAGAGATAGAATTTTCCTTAGTAGATGATAATTTCCCTATCATAGAAGACGGCATATTAGGCTTACCCGGTTTAAATCAATATCGATTCGAACTCTCCAATAAAACATTAAAATTAGATAATAATACTCTTCTGCTGCAGCAAGAACCACCCCTCGCATCGGGAGAAATCGTTCAAAAAATTGTATACTTCGACGGAAAGCCAACGCCAGTATGCTTTATCAATGGTGGTAAGTTTTCAGTCCAAATTTCTAACATTATTGAAAATATAAACACTGTAGATCAAATCTAAAAATTCAAATCTTTGATTCGACTATCGCACATAGAAAAACCTCTTAGAGAACCTATGTAGTATTTTCGTCTGTACCTACTTAAATTATATTTATCTTATTTTCCTTTAAGCATTCGTGAACGTAGTGGTAATGAACTTCAATGTGTTTAGAATTTTTTGTGAAATTTCCGTACTTTGCTATACTTATCACTCCAGAGTTATCGTCATAAATTTTTACAGGGTTATTGTCTAGATTTACATTGAAGACCTTCATAATTTCTCTAATAGACATTAATTCACTCACCGCTTCCGATAGAGCTACATACTCTGCATACGTCCAGGCTTTTGTCACACACCTTTGTTTTTTAGATTTCCAACCGATTACATTTCCATACAATTTAATTACATATCCAGAAGTAGATTTTCTATCTAAATGATCTCCTGCCCAATCAGCGTCCACATAACAATCTATCGTTTCACACTTTTCATTCCTTTTCTAATGTAACCTTAAATCTTTAATATTAAATATTTCAATATTTCGGTACAAATATTTCAATATTCGCAAAGCATATTTAAAATGTGTCTCGCTACAACAATCTTGAAATCTACTTAAGATAATTCACACTATAACTTATATTGGGTCTGGTATTTGTACTAATATACAGCAATGCGCCAATTAAATTCTTGTATCCAATGTCATTTCTATTTATCTCAGCGTTTTCAATTTTTAAATTTGTTTCCGTTGGTGTACAGTACAATTTGCTGTTTTGTAATTTATATTTGTTCGCTAATGATTCAATGTATTTCGTTTGGCTTAGTTTCATTTCATTTTTTATATAATCATACTCTATATTTATTCCAAAATATTCTTTTACTTCACTTAAATCTTTCATTTTAAATTTATCAGGTAATAGCTTCTTTACATTTTGTATCCTTTTTTTGTTTTTACTACAGATTAACAAATCGTCTACATATATTAGCAAATAAACAACATTTTCCCCCTCTCCATGAGTATATAGGCACAACTCTATGTTATTCTTCTTAAAATCCAATGTCGTCACATACCTATCAAAACACTCATACCAATCCCTCGGACTTTCTTTTAACCCATAAAGCGCTTTCGATAATTTACAAACTCTATTCGTTCCGTCCGCATATCCCTTTGGTTGATTTACATATACCTCCGAGGTTACTTCACCATTTAAAAAGGCAGTTTCTACATCCATTTGCTCAATTATTACTCCATTTTGACAACAATATGATAGCAATATCTTAAAGGTCTGATTACTCGCCACTGGAGAATATATGTCATCGGCTACGTTTCTTTGTTGAAATCCCCTTACCACTAATCTAGCCTTATACCTGTCCTCTGATTTTTTCGTGTAAACCCATTTTACATCTAATACTTCTTTGCCTTTTACCCTTTCTACCAATTTCCAAGTTTTATTCTTATAGAGACATTCTATTTCCTTATCCATAGCCTGTTTCCAAACTTCACTATTTTCACAACAAATCGCCTCCTCAAATGTGCAAAAGATATCTACTCTACAATAATTTGCGTGAATCTCACTACTGTTTTCCTTTTCTGGATACCTTACTGGAGTTTTCTTATTACGTGTAGATCTCCTAGGAATCTTTACGCTTTCAGAACTATTATCATTTTCATCTTCTCTACTTTCTAACTCTTCCTTATTCATGCTGTCCAATAAATAATTATCTTTACTATCATCGCTAACTGCATCGAATGAATTCTCCTCAAAACCGATACATTTTTTGTCTGTTTCTACGACCTCTACATGTCGCTACTGTTATTTTTACACCTAATAGGACTCTCTAACCTACTTCACTATATCCTAACAGAATTCCCATATCTGCCTTCTTATCCCATTTGGAAACTCTTTTTTGTTCTGGCCTTCTTACAAAAACTTTACTTCCATATAGATGTAGATTTTTAACACTTGGTTTTCTCCCGAAGAATATTTCAAAAGGTGTCTTTCTTTCTATAGTATTCGCTAATATTCGATTTTTCAAGTATGCCGCTGTACAAACTATTTCCGGCCAGTACCTTTTATGTACTTTCGCTTCCGCTAACAAGCAACGCGCCATGTCCATCACTGTTCTATTATACCTTTCCGCTGTCCCGTTTAATTCATGTACGTATGTTGGGCAATTATTTATTCTTATACCTTTATCCCTAGCAAATTTATAAATTCGATTATTTAAATATTCTTTACCATTATCGCATCTTAATATTTTTAACCTCTTGCCCGTTAAATTTTCGGCTTCATTTACGAACTGTACGAAAGAATCAAAGACCTCATCTTTTGATTTTATACAATAGATCCTAGCTATTTTACTATAATCATCGATAAATGAAATGAAATATTTTTCTCCATTGAATCCGGTAGTCTTAAAGGGACCACATACGTCCGTATGAATAATTTCCATTATTTCCCTAGCCTTAGTTCGATTATTTTTGAAAGGTAAGTTATGCATTTTGCTTTCTATACACACCCTACATTTCAAAAGTTCCTTTTCAAATTCATTCGGTATGCCAGTCACTAGCTGCTCTTTACCCAAAATCTCTAAATATTTAAAATTTACGTGTCCTAGCATCCTATGCCATCTTTCCTTTTTACTCATACCACTACGTTCGGCGCTGTTTACTAAGTGCTTCTTCCCTTTCAATATACTTTTTATTCTATATGTCCCATTCTCTTTGAACTGAGCTGTAAGTATATTATCCTCATCTATTACTTTCGCAATATTTCCTTTGGAAATAACCGTATTCTTATCGTCTGCTGGTTTACCTAAACTAATCAAATTTGCGGACATTTCTTTCGCGTAAAATACTTTCCTCATATTTATTTTATTTTGTTTTCCGAATGCTTCAAAATAACTTATAACATTCCCAACTTTTGTCGCTTTTATCGGTCTATTATCGCCTAAATATATATTTACCGGTTCTTTTAGGTCGATAGATTTATCGAAATAATTTATATTATTAATTATGTGATCGGTACAACCGCTATCTAATAGCCACACTATTTCGTTCTTACTTATTTCATTCGTCTCACTGCTGTTTGCTGCGTGCGCCGTTGCTGTCCATATGCCTGCTCTTGAGTTTCCATGCTCGCCCGTGCCGGTTCTTGATTGACGATGAAAGTTTCCACGTCCTCTGCTCGTATTGCCTTTGTTCTCTCTTCCTCTGTTTCGACCACGTGTTGGCCCATGCCAATAGCCGTTACTGCTTCCCGCTTGGACGCCATTTTGACACTCTCTCGCAAAGTGTCCTAATCTTCCACATCTGAAGCATCCTTCCTTTTTTGCAGAAAAGGCGTTGGTTTGCCTTTCTCCTCGATTGGATTTATTTTTCTTCTCTGCTATCTCTATTTTATTTTTTACATACGCTACCGTTTGATCCTCTTCTTTCAATGCGTCTATTATGTCCGCTATGTAGCTGTATTCTTCGGGTAACGTATTCAGCATGTAATTCAGCTTTTCCCTCTCACTTACTTGTGCGTCCGCACTTTTTAATTCATTTATTAATTTTTCGAAATCGTTAAAGAATGATGCTGAATCACTGTAGTTCTCCAGTCTTATGTTTTCCAATCTCCTTCTGCATACGATCTGCAGTGCCGTCGACTCTTTCAAGTACATTTCATCGAACCTTTTTATTATATCATACGCCGTTTTTCCTTCCCTAACATACTCCAATTGTCTGTTCGATATTGCACTATAAATTATATTTATCGCCTTCAAATCCTTTTTGTCCCAGTCTTCATCGTCTCTTTCGTTCTTCATTCTAGTTGTAACAACCTCGAATTCCTTATATTTGAGAAACATCGTGATTCTTTGCTTCCACATTCCATAATCCTCACCATCGAATATAGGTATCATGATTTCCGATCTCTCCATTTTAATTGATTCTTCTTTTTTTTTCTTTTCTTACTCAAGCGTTCCTACGTGCTCGAAGTATATTTTTTTTCTCTGAAAGTTTTTTTTTCTTTACTGAAAACTCACTCGCAAGATCGTAACCACGCACTAAATATCTTGCAAAACTAGTAACCACGCTCTGCTACCATGTTAAGGAAATTCGAGGATTTGGGAATACAAATAATTGACTATATTTCCCACACAACAGTTATACATCTATATTACTCTCTGAAGAACGTCTTGCACGCACGCTGGTCGCCAACCGACTATCCTAGATTCTTCTAACATCTGGCAACAGTCTTTTGTCTCCACTAAGACCTTGACGCCCTCTAACCCTTACACACACACTCTCATGTACAGTGTAAATGTATCACTTCCCTAACAAATAAGTATGTTATTTCGTTACCACTTATCTCGTTCATCTCGCTGCTGTGTGCTGCGTGCGCTGTTGCCATCCATATGCCTGCTCCTGAGTTGCCATATTCGCTCGTGCCGGCTGCTGATTGACGATGGAAGTTTCCACGCCCCCTGTTCGTATTGCCTTTGTTTCCTCTTCCTCTGCTGCGACCACGTGTTGACCCACGCCGATAACTGTTACTGCTTCCCGCTTGGACGCCATTTTGACACTCTCATGCAAAATATCCCACTCTTCCACATTTGAAGCATCCTTCCTTTTTTGCAGCAAAGGCATTAGTTTTCATTTCTCCTCGATTAGACTTATCTTTCTTTTCCGCTATTTCTATTTTATTCTTCACGCACGCTACCGTTTGTTTCTCTTCTTTCACTGCATCTATTATATCCGCTATGTAGCTATACTCTTCGGGTAACGTATTGTTTTCGCACGTTCGCTGGGAGACGCGATCTCGAAGAAGCGCGCCAACGGGAGTCGTAAATTCCCGTTACGATTTGCTAATCGACGCCGCGAATCGCTCGATCCCTTATTTCGTTTAGGATAATAAGGGTAGTTAAATGAAGGATAACGCTGTTGCTAACAGGTTATTATATATTTTCACAAACCAACAACTTCGGTGTAACACAAAATGAATATTTGTTATGAGATGACTACGAATGAGTGCGACCTGAGTCTCTAGACGGATTATCGCGTATACTGATGGATTTGTCGACTCATTGTATTCGAATTGCTGACCGCTTGACGAGATGCTTGATTGAGACTGACTGATCTTCGGGTGTAAACCCGGTCGAAGGATGTTGACTGTTCGAAGGATGTAAAGTCAGTGATGTTCGGAGACGATGCTGTGGCGGAGGGAAGCTAAGGATGGGTGTGTCTAGCGCACGGGACCATCGGATTTGTTGGTGACGATTTTGACTAAGGGAGTGAGGGAAATAGTCTTCGTTGTTAATTGGTTAAACGAAGGGTCTTAACCGCCCTCGAGAGAAAGTGGTTCGTGGGAGGAAAGTTGCATCATACGTGAGAAAAACCAACTTTCCCTTGTCAAGCCGTAGTAGACAAAGGTCTTTAGAAATGCTTTGGAAACAGACGTTTGTTCAGTTTGAAGGACCTCGACTAGGAAATTCCTAAGATTTATGGAAGATACTTGAGACTATTGAGGGTACGCAGTGAGTATCCGAAGACATCTGGTTGCCATCTTGCCCGCGGTGTGTGGCCTGGGCTAGGTAGAGTTACGCGACGTAACACGTATTTATCATGTAATTCAGCTTTTCCCTCTCACTCACTTTTGCGCCTGCACCTTTTAATTCATTTATTAATTTTTCAAGATCGCTAAAAAACGATGCTGAATCACTGTATTTATCAAGACTTATCTTCTCCAATCTCCTTCTGCACACGATCTAGTGCCGTCGATTCTTTCAAGTACACTTCGTCGAACTTTTTCATTATTTCATACGCTGTTTTTTCTTCCCTAATATATTCTAATTGTCTATTTGAGAAGGCACTGTAAATTATATTTATCGCCTTCAGATCCTTTTTATCCCAGTCTGGATTGTCTGTTTCAGTCTTCACTCTAGTTATAACAATATCACATTCTTTATATCTCAGAAACATTGTTATTCTTTTCTTCCACATACCGTAACCCTCACCATCGAATATCGATAGCATAATTTCCGATCTCTCCATTTTAATTGATTTCCTATTCTTTACTCAAGCGTTCCTACGTGCTTGAAGTATTTTTTCTTTTATTTTATATTCTTTGAACGTTTCTTCCCTTACTAAACTCGCAAGACTAAAAACCACGCACTAAATAGCTTGCAAAACTAGTAACCACGCTCTGCTACCATGTTAAGGTATAGAGAGGATTCGAAAATACAAATAGTTTACTTTATTTCGCACACAACAGCTATACATATATATATTACACTCTGAAGACTTCGATAACCTTCTTGCACGCACGCTTGTTGTCAACCACCTCCTCTAGATTCTCCTAACAGCCTCCAATCGTCTTTTGTCTCTACTGAGACCTGGACGCCCTCTGACGCTTACACACACATTCACGTGTACAGTGTAAATGTATCATCTACGTAACAAGATCATCAACGTAAAATCCTACCGTCCTCCCGAACATCATAAAACCGAAATAAATAAACAGATGACTGAAATGTTAAACAAAGAGATTATAGAACCCTCCGACTCTCCCTATAACTCTCCTGTCTGGGTCGTTCCAAAGAAAATCGACGCATCAGGGAAACAAAAGTGGCGAGTAGTGATTGACTTTAGGAAGTTAAACGAACTAACAGACCAAGACGCGTATCCACTACCTGACATTAACGATATACTATCACAGCTAGGAAATAAGAAATATTTCTCCTCTTTAGACTTATCCTCAGGGTTCCATCAAATACCCATGGACGAGAATTCAAAGAAATACACTACATTTAGCACACCATAAGAACACTTCCACTATAATAGAATGCCATTCGGGCTCAAGAACGCACCTGCTACCTTTCAAAGAATGATGGATACCACGTTAAGAGGTTTGATTAACAATCATTGTTTCGTTTATCTCGATGATATCATTATATTCGGGCAATCGATGGAAGAACATACTAAAAACTTAGTCATTATATTCCAAAGACTCGGGAAAGTAGGTCTAAGAATACAACCAGATAAATGTGAATTCTTAAAGCCCGAATTAGAATATCTAGGACATGTAGTGACAGCAGATGGAGTAAAACCTAACCCTAAAAAGATAGAAGCAGTAAAGAATTTCAAACTACCAAAAAATCCTACAGATGTAAAATCATTCCTTGGGCTAGCTGGATACTATAGAAAATTTATTAGAAACTTCTCTAAAATTGCCAAACCTCAATCTATTTTTAAAGAAGGACATTTAGTATTAATTCATAACGATCATAAAGAACACAAGATAGATACTGAATGGCCAGGGCCATACACCATTGAAAAAGTGAAAAACCCCTTATTATGAAATAATAGTAAATCACTCGATTAGGAAAATACATGGTAACCGTATTAAACCTTACTTTCCAGGACGATCTTCACCTTCTTCATAGTTAGCTAAGCTAAACGTTATACCCCTTAATGGTAGTTCTATATATCAAGAAAAATTAGCTCATGCATACTTATATAGCGAATCCGTAAACGTAATTATAGGTTTAGACATTAAGGATATATATGCAAAACTCAGCGAAATTAAAAGATTTAGACTAATGTTAACAGAACATTTTAAAAGTGAATGCCCGTATTCCAATGAAATGATTACACGCGCTCGCAAAAGAAATTTAGACAATGTAATCATGCATATTAAATTTATGACACACACTTGTTACCGAAGAGGCTCATTGAATTTTGTTGGATCCATTTCTAGAAGTCTATTTGTAACTCTGGATAACGATAATTTAGAATTAATGAATAAAAATATAGATAAATTTTTTGATGAAAACAATAACTTAAAAACCAATATAACTTACAAAACAAATTTCAAAACTATAGCTTTACCCTTAACTGACAGTCTAGAAGAAATCCTAACAAAAATTGAAAACGCTCCAAAAATCATTAATAATGTATAATCGTATAGAATGCACCTCAATCAAATTTCCAACGAAGTAAACTCTCTTAATTATGAACATAGAATTAGAAGTCTTAAGAAATAGGAACTAAGTGTCTTATAAATTATTAGTTATATTGATCTAGCATTACTAGGAACATATGTATATTTAACAAAATAGGATTATTCGATATTATAAGCAAATGCCTACCTTCCAAATTATGTATTCGCGTATTATGTTGTAAAACCAAAGAAAAAAAAAGACACAGGTATAAGCAATATCTCTAGACCAATAGAGCGCACCTTTAAACACATATTCCACACCTGAAATACAACCATTACGAGAATTACCTGAAGACACCAATTCAGTCATCCTCGAAGCAAGGCATGTAAGATTCCAAAAGGGCATACAAAAGGAGGCACTACACCGAAAATAAGAGTCTGGAGGACCAGCCGCACTCTAACACTGGGGGAATGTAACGTCAACAAATATGTCCAACCGACTCAGGAAACCTGAACCGCCTTGCACACGACACCGACTCCCAAAATAAAGGATTATGAATTCGGCACGTAGGCATAAGATAAACGAACATCTAGAAGGGCTGGTTCTTGATCGAGGCTTCAGTCTTTCGGTAACAGTTTAATCGCACACTTGTAATCCTATTATAGAATAGAGGTATCTCGAACTCTGGTTCAAGAACCCAACATTTTTTTATTATTATTTTCCCATTACTTTTACGTGACAAGCAAAGCGTAACGATAAACAAACTCCGGGCAAAACAATGTTGCCGCTGCGTGCAATCGTCAACCGAGGTTGAATTTAAAGTTTTCGATACTCCCCCGAGTATAAATAAAAGAACACGATCGTTAAGACAGTTAGTATCGAACATTCTTATAGCGAATTAATATCGAACGAACGTAAGCATTACCTTGTATACACATATCGAGCAACACTAAGCGAACGACGACTAATTCTGTACTGCAAATAATTTTAAATACATTTGACTACACTAAGTATCAACTCGTCTGGTCATTAATCAACAACGCGTTTAATCGTCCTCCACATACATGTTGTATAAGCTACTATGTGTATATTTATTTATGTTTCCCATAGTACAGACGTATTCCTTATTTTATTGTAGCTGTGTAATTTCAGTAGTCTTGCATAAAGGACATCTGTTTTGTTGCAATTGTATCAGCTATTAATTGTAATACTTGAAGCGTTTGTATCTAATCGTCATGCATCTGTGGTGGCACTCGACCATGGAACTTTCCAACGGCTTCGCGACACAAAGCGCTATACCTTCAAAGCGTAAGGCCGACACGCCTAATGTACCATTGATATCCCTACAGTTCTTTCGCCGAATATTCGGAAGAATGCATACGCGGCAACCGTTGCGGACATCTAATAAACGCGTGCGTAGTGGAGATATCGAGGGGCAACAAAGAAAAGAATCCATTTGGTTTCGAATCAAAGATTCATTCTGCCCCGAGCTGCGGAGTGCGAAAGGTTAAGCGTCATAGCGAAGCAAACACAATTAGAGATACGTGATTATTGACTCTTGATAGTTAATCGTTAATCGTTAATCGTTGTTCATCGTTAATCGTTAATTGTTTTTGATCGTTCATCGTTAATCGTTAATTGTTGTTGACAGTTAATCGTTAGTCGTTAATTGTTGATCATAAATTGTTGACTGTTGATTGTTAATAATTTAATTAACTTTTTTGTTGAACATCAAGAGTATTTCTTGTGGGCACCTTCACCCACTATCCACCTCACATCGTTATTCTACATACGGAAGGCAAGATTGATATCAAGTTCGAAGGACAGACCGCAGAAGTCTGGTCTCTGCTATTACCACGAGACCTTTCGAGACCGCGCAAGGAAGTGCCGGGCCCCTTGCAACTGGACCCAGTGAAACGAGACCAGCCGTCCGTAAACGCGGCATGTGGCGATGGCTTTAGTATCCCATCGCATTTTCGTGACGGACAGGGCACCAAGGATCTCTTTTCTTGTGAACACCGGTGTCAATATAAACGTATACTCGTGCAACAAACTACGCGGATCCGCGAACAAAGATACGTACGAGCTGTTCGCGGCGAATCGAGTGGTCGAAGCAAACCGAAAACGCCTTTCGCGAGTCAAAACGCATCGTCTCTGACGCCACAATGTTAGTGTCACGACCGGCATACTTCAAATCCGATGGACTGACGATGGAGATAAAGATGTGGCGGCACTCGGCGACAATCGGCGGCAATATCGCTGAAGTGTCTAATGAACCATCAACATCCCAACGGTCCTTCCGCCGAAGGTTCTAGAAGAAAGAGCACGTGGCAACGGTCGCGGACGCCTAGCAAATGCAAATGCATGGTGGGGATGTTGAGGGATGACAAAAGAAAGTAATCGGATTCGATCGAAAGTCAAATCATAAGAGCTTCAGTCTTGGAAAGTCACGCCTAGAGTTTGGAAGTGGATTGTAAAGTGAATTGTTGTTAGAAAAAAAATAAAGTTTCTTTTTTTTATTTACACCTCAAATTTCTTTTTTTATTTTGTTATTTTACGTGACATTAGCGCATTCGGTATCGGCAACAGCGCGTGAACGACAAATGGCAGCCGCTAGGATTCGTTACAAAATCTTTGTCTCCCGTGCGATTAATTCTGTATTTAGAATAATTTTAAATATATTTGACAATATCAAGTATCAACTCGTCACGTCATTATTTAAATCATCCACCACAAATCCAAAAACAGAATAAGGAAAACAGAGAAACGAACAAATAGAAAATTAAGTTGCTAACATGTTTTTCTATAATAATATTTTAACATCAATATTGTAATACGCAATGTGTTACGCCGCCTAAAACATCTGCACGCCAGCCCGCGCGACCGGACAACAACCGACCTGCGTAACGTCACTTCGACCCTCAATAAACCTAAGGACCCACCATAACTTTCACTTCCCTGTATTGTTTCGCCATGTGTCTTCAATCCGTTTGTCTTGAAGAATTTCTAAAGCTTAAAAATATTCTCGAAACACAGTCGGTTTTTAGAGAGGTCCTTGGGTTTATTAGTCGCACTTAAAACACGGAGAAAGCGGGTATGCACCCATTAGGAAAATCCGAATAGCCCTGTAATAAAACAAGCTAGGTTTTTCTCACGCACACAGTCATCTATCCACCACGATGGTAGGAGACTCGATACTCATCCCTTCGAGCAGTAGTGCAGGTCATGACCAATCGACACCGCGCTTCGTGGCCCTCACTTTTTCTAACGAAAGTGGGAACAACGAATCCGCGTTCTTTAGGCACAGGGGCACACCCACACCGAACTTTTCTTCCGTATTAGAAAAAGAGCGACAGACAGTCTAAAAACTAACGCCTAACGCGGCAGTCTACACATAGCGCGAGAGTCGCATACTTCACGCAAATCTTTTGTCGGTTCTCGGTGTTGTCGAACACACATCTTCTCTCCTAAATATATTATAGTGCTAAGTCCATTAATACATTAATTTCCATTATAAGAGCCCTGCTCTAGCGTACATATCTATCGCATCTTCATGCGACAAGTTGTTAACTATTTATTTCTCTACGTCAGTGTAATCTAAGTGTTGGAAATATATAATTTATAATTCTGTGAATCACAGTGTTATACAAACTCAATCACCCCTATTATCTCAACGGAAATCAGGGGATCGATCAATTCGTGGTGTCGATTGTTATAATCGTAACGGGGATTTACGACCCCCGTTGACGTCTCTCCTCGCGATTACGTCTCCCCGCAATTGGTCGAAATTTACACAATGTGAAAATGAAAAAATTGGAAGCAACCGAACTACGGATGAAACTAAATCACTTCGCTGCTTGTAAAGATAACTTTTAGTGTTATAAACATAAGTCAAGTAGCAAAGAGCATAAATTGAATTTACCCAAACTCTTCTTGAAATCTGACAAAATGATTCTTTATTTTGTCAAAAAAATCTTTACGTATTTTCCATTCCCATTCGTCGCTTTTTTCAGTGGCGTGTTTATCGCTACGTCGAAACTCCGTCGGGTAGCAGTTAATTTCATTTAAAGTAGAAAACTATTCAGAAACGTGTATACGTTACACAGCAACAAACCAGTCGCCCTGTTATTACCTCGTTCTCAACAGTTCAAATTTCAGGGACAACCGACTACTTAGTATCGACCCAGTACGTCATATTTACTCGCCAAAAGAATTGTAAACGAAAATTGTAACCAGACGTGCCGTTAGTAACTACCATTTTTCGCGAAACTTCTTTTTCATTTGGCGGAAATTTAAACAAACCCCGAAACACCGTGGCGTTTTGCAACTGTCTTTAATCCTTTAAGATAAAAAAGATTGACGCAAAATTTTGACGGGATGAAATTTCACGATATATTCAGGTGAAACGATGCGAAATTAGAGCGAAGCTTATAATGGGAATATAGTTTGCTTGTCTGTTGTCATAAAATGAGATATGCAGAATATATTAAAAAATAGAGTATATGTAATACGAAACTTTATATTATTCATGTTATTATGGACAAAATATCACAATATGTTCATATATTTAAATCTCCTCCGAAAAAGATTATTGTATGTAGAACACAGTTTAACTGTATTTTGAATTCTTGTTTATCAGATCACAATTGATAAGTTGATATTAGGATGATTATCCTCATTTGAAACAATTTTGTGACTGTTACTTGTCAATATACTTTATATCTTATGTACATTTTAAATATAGTACGCAAACTCGAAGTTGCAAGGAACATTAATAAAAACTCAATATTTCAATAACGCCTTTCATGATTATAATTAAATATTTTTTCAAAATGTCGTATCAGTGTTACATCTAGCACCCCCTCCCCCACACACAAAAGTTTACCAATTTATAATATATGTACTAGTAGATTGACAAGTTACGATTTACAGGTTATATAGAATTCTATTTTATGATTTTATAATTTTTCGTTAAATACAATAATCAAATAACTTGCAAATAGTAAAATTTCATTTGTTTTATCGTCAAACTTGTGCAAGGGAACATATTAATGCTGGTAACTTTAGTGACTTGCAAAATTTCAATAGTGCAAGACAGGCCAGATATTCAATTGCAATTGGTTGCTATCCATATTTTCATCGGTCTTACAATAACCTTATGTTATCAATTATGAATTAAAAAGTTAATGAAATCACAACTCACCCAAGGCCAATGGGTATGACTTCTTTTCGAAGATCGATTGAAATCTCGAGTTTGTTGTTTGAGACATTCAGTTACCACAAGACAAAAACACCACTCCATTACAGCCGACGTAAACAAAACATGACAGATTCTTCCAATTCTCGGACAACAAACATAGGCATACATACTGTTTTAAAGTCACAGTCTGTCGTTGAACTTTCGCCAAGTAACTTGATACGCACATATACACGTCCCTCGAAATCAGTTTTCGACGAAAATACATACGTGACATGTTATGTTGCAACCGAACGTGAATTTCTCGCGGGAAATAGCCTGATATCGTTTATTTATGCGTCTCTCAAATACGAATTTTACTATACACTTCGTTTAAGACACGCCATTTTGCAAAACGATTATCGAAAGATTACTGCTTACATCGAGATCGAGAATAGATTCGCAGGAAGCTGGATGCCGCGATTTCTTCCCGCGCTTTACTTTCTTCCGAAGTTGTGATTGGTTGATTTCCTGCTGCCATATTCGGTTTCGCCGAGAATCGTGAACACGTACGCTGGAAGCAATGCGGGGTAATTATTTAATTTATTTCATAATATTATTTAACATATATCGTGAAAAGTTCTGAATATTCGGATTCTTCTGTTATCGTTTCATCGTATGTTAGCATTATCAGCTCTCGATATCGAATTGGCAAACAGAATTTTTCTCATACAAAGTAAGTCACATTAAGTATATGTATATGTATAGTCGAAGCAATGCAATTAAAAATTTTTCCATTTTAATTGCTATTATTTATCACAGACATTTTACCGAGCATTCATTTTATAAATCTTATACATACATATATATATATATATATATATATATATATATATATATATATATATATATATATATATATATATATCGGGTTTACATTAGAATTAGGGTTAGGGGCGTGAAACGAATCTTCGTTTGGGTTACACGTTGTCGTTATGCAATGGAGAAGACATTGACTAGTGCAAATACGATTATTATAGAACCGGACAAGTAACCGCGGTAGTTAGGTGCTCGAGATACTAATGACAATGATCCTAGGTTCAATAACGAATCCGCGGTCAACGGGATGACAACAGAACGTACTCACAAAGTCTAAGTCTGAGAATAATCACTGATCGCGAAGGCGTTACTCTTGGATCGATGAGATCGCGAGCGAGAAAGCCTTTCCCGTCCCGATGATGCCACACAGGAAAACTATAACGGGGTGTGTCTAAGGATACGAGATCATCGGATTCGTCGAGAAAAGCCTTCGTTCAGAAAGTGTTGCTGCTAATTGGTTAATCTCCATATCGGTGGTTAGAAAAGGATGCTAGCCGCCCTCGAGGGAAAGTTGCTAGTGGGAGACGCCGCTCGTTGAAAAATATGTCTTCCCTATCTTCCCGTAGTTGGGACAAAGACTGTTTGTCTGTTTGAAGGACTTTAGTTAACTAAACCTTAAGATTTATAACGGGCCCTCGGGCTAGCCGAACATGTACTGCGGAGACGCATCGACATCTGGCAATCATCTTACTCGAAGAATAGGGTCTGCACGTGGCGAGCCACGGGACAGAAACCGTTGGAATGTTTACTGTCGCGTGTCGCCACAAATATTTCTTTTAAGGAGAGCTATAGAATTACTTCATACCTTTGTTAGGCAAAGCGTTCATCCCGTGACCGCGGCTACGTTCGGCGACTGACTGTCGCCTCGAACCCAAGCTCATTATCACAATTCTCGAATAATTACAATCGGGTTGAATAACTACAATTGTTCAATTACAGCTATAGTAGACTCTAGGTTACAATGTTGCGGGATTATCCAAAATTCCAAAGGCTCCGGTGTTCTTTCATCTCCGACACGGCCATCCTGACTATCACACGTCCTCGTGTGTAACTAAAATATCGTATTTCTTACATTAGATTCGATACAACTGACATTATTTGCGATTTAACTAAATGTCCAAGTAAGTCAAGGGTCCAGTGCAATAACAAAGTTTCGTTCGGAGGTTTGACAACAGAAAAATAAAAGAGAATAGGAATTTGTAATGTTATAATTTGTATTCAAAGTGTTAGGTGCGTTCTGTGAGTCGCCAGCCAGACCGTAATGACACAACAGATCATTTTCGATTTCGTACACCGGTGAACCTCAGTTTGTTGGATCATATTGCCACGTTGGGTGCATTACACCCAGAAAGCACGTAAGCCCACTCAACGGGTTACAACAAAAACACATCAACCCTCTCAACGGGTTACAACAAAAACACATCAACCCACTCAACGGGTTACAACAAAAACACATCAACCCACTCAACGGGTTACAACAAAAACACATCAACCCACTCAACGGGTTACAACAAAAACACATCAACCCACTCAACGGGTTACAACAAAAACACATCAACCCACTCAACGGGTTACAACAAAAACACATCAACCCACTCAACGGGTTACAACAAAAGCACATAAAACCACTCGGTGTATTACTATGACCACAACGCAGTGTTAATGATCCTCTGAGGTCAGTGTACTTGCATCGTTATTATCACCGCCGTTGTCATCACCGCAGACGTCTAACTCAGCAGGGACGCAACCTTCTGGCATTTTTCTCAGTCTGTCGTGTCTGTCCTTATATGATCGTTTGCCGTCTAAGGTTTTTAGGGTATATCTATCTCCTTCCAAAATCTCGGCTATTACGAATGGACCCCTGAATTTCGGATCTAACTTCGTCTGGTTTCTTTCCTCGTTTTTACGTAACACGAAATCGCCAAGGTTGAACCTAACTATTTTAGCTTTGTTTTTGTCGAACCTATCCTTATCGTATTTGGCGCAGTGATACATCGAGCATTTTCGACGATCGCATTTGCGTCTAAGTTAGTTTCGCTTAGTAAGGAGTTATCCCGGTGATCGTGGATTCGTTTGAACTCAAACATTGCTAATAGTATTATTTAATTTAATTATTCGTAGATCGTATTATTCATTAGGCTTAGTGTTTGTTAGACTTATTATTAGTTGTACTTATTATTTGTTAAGCTTAGTGATAGACCTGTATATATGTCTAAATAAAATCTCGGCTTTGTGAAACGATGGCTAGTCCACACGAAGAGTCGTCGCGCGCCCAAAATTCGAATCGTGACCCGACATATATATATATATATATATATATATATATATATATATATATACAAGATATATATACAAGAAAGAAGATACAAGAAAGAAGATACAAGAAAGAAGGAATATTATATTAGCGGCATTTTTGTAGCCATTATATAGGGTTTCGATCGCATAATTAATCAGTATCAACTTACCAGTCTTTAACGGAAGGACAAAAAGAAGAGCAGACGACACACAGACCGCAATCATGATCATTTTCAAGTAGAATCTCAAACTGCCGTACATCTTAGAAAACTTCGTTAGTCGTAAGGGATCAAAGGATGATGTCCGCGCTAGGGAAAATAGATGAGAAGCGGCTATTTCAACAACCACCGTGTAGGTACTGCACTAGCCAGAAGTATCTGCGACAGAAATCAGAATACACTCGTTTTCGCATGGTTGGATCAATTTCGCGTGGGACTAACCTGATTGAACCTAACGCGGGATAATTGCTCAACTCACGACTTTAACCAGCCCGCTTGATTCTCTGTAAATGCTTGAAATTGACGCTTGGATTCTTTCCAGATTAACTAGCTTTGCCCCTCCCTCCCTTTATCTATTTTCTTAGATCGACTTAGACTGCCACAATATATTATCTTTCTTCTTTTCTTTCCTTTTCTTTCCTTTTGATCTTTTAAAGCCCTAAATCGCTGGCTATTTTGTATACTATATATTTTGTACACTCAATTACTCTGTAAGTCATAAGTACATATGTTTTACAACGTTATTTGTCATATTTCAGTTAAACCCCAGAAAAGCCAGAAATATATTTTCAGCATGTTTTAACGCGCCCCTGGCAAAGATCTCAAAAACGAGTTGCGGCACAATTTAAAGCGACAAATAGCATCGCGTGTCTCGTTGTGGTAACACACGGTTCGCCAGTTTTTTTTTTTTTTTTTTTTTTTTTTTTTTTTTTTTTTTTTTTTTTTTTTTTTTTTTTTTTTTTTTTTTTTTTTGATATCGGTGACTGCCATATTCTCTTGAGTTTCCAAATCGTAAAGAATCTTTCCCCAGGGATTGGTCAACTGTGTATGTCCCCATGCGACGTAACTTGCTTAAGGAACACGAGCCGGTGATATGCAGGCAACGTATAATTGATTATCATTCGCTCTGAAACGCTGAAGTAATGACCAGTGCAGTGGTCCAGTGGTCATATTGAATGCCGCTGGATATATCAGCATTTGGCAACCTAACCCAGAGAAGCAGGAAATATGAAGCTACCGAATACCAATTAACTTCGTAGTTGCACGGTTCACATTCCATCATTTCTGAATATGCGAGGACAGTCCTCTTATTGTGCTTTTAATTCTTTTATTTGTTTCATTTTCAGCAAATATACTGGTTTTTTTAAATTAAGCTTCTGTTTATACAGAGTTACAGATTATATTAATTTTATATAGAATATATTTAAGAAAGATATTTAATTTTTTGCTAGTTAAGTATTGATCGATTAAGTTACTGTACCTTTGTTCCGATAAATGCGTGCCATTTCCTCGAATCTAATATCATAGCAAATGCCAATACCTATTTTGCAGCCCTTCACATCGAACGTCGTTAGGGAGTTACCAGGACTGAGTGAATCACTCTCTCGAAAAGTAATCTTATTAGGAATGTCGATGTCGAATAGATGTACCTAATAACATAAAAATGTAGTCGCTAATTCTATTGCTGCAACTTTTGTAATTTAATATCAAAGTTACCAACTCCTAAACTTTAATTATTTTTTATTTAATAACTGACAGCGTTTTTATCACTTTCTTTTATTAAAAAATCTTATCATTTAATAATGTTTAAAAAGGAGAAAAAATAAGTATAATAATATTTTAAGTATTTGAAAAATTTATACAACACAAACACATTACAACAAAAATGGGCGTTTCCCGTATCATAACGTATTTTATAAACCGTAAATTATAGAATTGGTTATAGTATACGTATGTACATATGTATATTCCTAAATTATTCCTAGATAGAGTCACTTTCTTCGCCCCAATATTTTCAAATTCAAAGCCATAAAGGAATATATTACTTACCTTTCGGTGTTTTGCTATCAAAGTTCCATCGGGACCCCAAATAGTACAGGTATTGTACAATTTATCGCCCTCTATTTCAGGCATCGTACCACCAACTACATAGATGTTGTTTTCTTTAGCTGCGTTCGATGAAGCAACGCTCGTTTCACCATCAGGAATACTCTCGGCGTATTTTGGAAAGTACTCTGCGTTGCAATATTTCAATTAATGAAATGTCTTTTGTTCCAACCATAAATTAAATTGAAATGTTTGTCAGTTTTTTATTTTTTAAATTATTAAAATAACTAAGTTTTATATTTCGACTTAATTAAATATGCAATTACTTAGCTAATAGTATATATAATAAATTGTTTCTACAGGTTCAAAATGAAAAATGAATATTTAGAAATATTTAATTACGACAATGCTATTTGTGTTAGCATCAGTGGCTTGTTACTCAACGACTTTGCTAGTACTTTTTGAAACATAAAGTTAGTTTTCAATTAACACTTATACTAGAGGCGGAATTATAAATGCAAAATAATTGATAATACTAATTTATAAGTACCTAATTATTAGTATCTTCAAAAATATATTTATACAAAAATCACGATAATCATGAAAATGGGGAAATCCTATATTCTCGAATCAATTCACAATTTATTTTGTATATTAATTAGATTCCGCGCTCATCAGTACGTACTCACTGGCGAGATCGAGAAAATGTATCGGCAATTCCTCGTACGACCAGAGGATCGGAAATATCAAAGGATATTATGGCGCAGCGCGAGTGGAGAAACAGAAACATATGAGCTTAACACCGTAATACTCTTATCATAGAAATAGAAGCAGTCCTCAATTCCCGCCCGCTAACTCCTATCTCCACCGATCCAAATGATCTCCTAGCCCTCACTCCCGGACATTTCCTCATTGGCGATTCATTAATGTGCTTACGTGATCGAGATTTCAGAGACATTCCATCGAACCGACTCTCCAAATGGCAGCATATCCAACAGCTTAAACAACATTTTTGGAACCGCTGGCATAAGGAGTATTTGAACGAGCTAACCAACCGCAATAAATGGAGCAAGGGTGGACACAGCATCCAAAAGGGCACAATCGTCATCCTCAGAGAGGACAACGTTCCCTCCATGCATTGGCCTCTGGGCCGAGTTCATCCAGGCGCCGATGGTGTTGTCACGTAAAATAACAAAATAAAAAAGGAATTTGAGGTAAAAAATAAAAAAAAGAAAACTTTATTTTTTTTCTAACATCAATACACTTTACAATCTACTTCCGAACTCTGGGCGTGACTTTTTAAGACTGACTCTTATGATTTTACTTTCGATCGGATCCGATTACTTTCTTTTGTCATCCCTCAACATCCCCACCGTCCATGCATTTGCTAGGCGTCCGCGACCGTTGCCACGTGCTCTTTCTTCTAGAACCTTCGGTGGAAGGACCGTTGGGATGTTGATGGTTCATTAGGCACTTCAGCGATATACATTGTCGCCGAGTGCTTTATCTCTATCGTCAGTCCGTCGGATTTGAAGTATGCCGGTCGTGACAGTGTCATCCGGACAGCTACAGTTCAGACGGCAAAAAGCATTTTGGATCGGGGCGTCAAAAGGCTTGTCCCACTGCCAATTCAACCCGATCTCGAGAAACCCGAACAACTAGCCACCGAGACGAAATAAGATGGGAACTTCAACCACACCTCGCTAGTTTGATCGGTACCCTCTCAACGGGGGGAGAATGTTACGCCATGCGGCTTACCATAGGTCATATTCTTAACTATCGATCGCGGCACTATAATGTCGCAGACGGACCGTCGCGTCTGCCCGGCAAACAAACATTGTAGTGGCAAGCGCATGATTCATTAAGCAGGGCGACTTCCAGAAACGTCGACTCGTGGTCGTTATTTTACCTCGCGTAAAAGAATGTGGCGTGATCCGAACGTAGTGGGGGTCGCCTTCCAGAAAAAACGAAAAAAATCGAAAGGCGTTCAGAACTTTTCGAGAAGTCGAACCGTCAACACAGGTGGTATGTCGCGCATTACTTATCAACCAAAACGCAGTTACATTTTTTTTGTTCCATTTATATCTTTCTAGTTAATAAGTTGTTGAAATAAACATTAATTTATTTGTGTTAATTCTGTGGAATTTCATTGAACTACTGAACTGATCAGTTCGTGGCGTCGATTATTTAATCGTAACGGGAAATTACAACTCTCGTTGACGTGCTATCTCGCGATCGCGTCTCTCCGCGAACGGTCGAAACAAAATGATTCACTAAAAACTGTCCTGAATTCCTAAGAACTTATTTACCGCAAAACTGACAAAGTGTTTATTTAAAAAATGAGGTTGAAGGTAGTCCTTTTCTTTCATTTCATTCATTTTCATTTTCTTTCTTAAGTATGGCTAACACAATATCTAATCAATTAAAATTTTATATTTTCACGTGAAAAGTTTCTTTAGATAATTATTATCAACATGATGACTAACTCTTACGGATTAATACGTGTCTGTAGGGCAATCCGGTGGACTCGATCGGCTTTTTACTTCGAAAGTTGAGTAATCGGTGTCGCTTTCTTACGCATCTTTGAACTGTATAAATGTTTTAAAATTGTTTGATCCAGAATGTACCACACCGGACAATCAAGAAGGCAGGTGCCTTGACTACAGAAAATGTAAACCTCTGCAAGAAATATGGCAGATACAGTACCGTACAGCCACCGATTTTTATAGACGATCAGTGTGCAGATACCAGGGCAATGTTACGATCGTTTGCTGTCCGAACGATCCAAACAAAGAGAAGAGAGAAATTTTAATAAAAACTGTGTATAAGTATAAGGCTTTGCGACCACCATACTGAGGTTTTAGCAACGTCTCTCATACCAGGGTGGTCGATGGTAAACCAGCTGAACTTGGTACGTTTTATGTCTTTCTTTCCGATTAATAATAAGCCATTTACTGCAAAGAATGAACTTTAAAGGCATTAAACAGCACATCAATGTACATTTCAATTAGACTAAATAATAATGCTATGATTTTATCGGTAGTAACTTTACTTATTAACTTGAATTATTTCTTTCTTTTACTTCATGTTAGGAAGAGTATCTTTTTGCTTGAAATAAAAAATTGATATAGGAGTAATAATATGGATAGAGATCAAAAACTGTTAGGGCAGAAATTACACGTTTGAACTTTATAGTTCAGTATAGTTCAAATAGAAATTATATAGAATTATTTAATAATTTGTATTCCACTGGAATAAAAATTTAATTTCTGTCTTTATCAAATCTCTGTTTCAGAGTATTTGTACGTATGTACTTATCGTCTGCTGTATGATCGAATTTCGAATAGGTAATAATCGTTGTTACTCGTTATGTGAGAAAAAATTATGTATATTCACAACTATGACTATTGCATTTTAGGCGCTTGGCCATGAATCGCTGCATTAGGTTTTCGTAATCCCCGAAACCCAGACAAACCACTATGGAAGTGCGGAGGTTCCCTGATATCGGCTAGGCATGTTTTGACCGCAGCACATTGTGCACATATGGATGGAATAGAAAACATACACAATCATAATATTGCCATTCTTAGATTGGTGGAGGAGGTGCCATTTTCGAGTAAGTCCTCAAATATATATATATATATATATATGCTATTGAGTATTACTGAAGTATCATATCCTGAAATTTCTTACTGTACACATATATTGTGTCATAAAGCGTGTATAATTCTTTCTCATACTTTTGGTCATTAGTTTCCTGCATTTTCATTTATTTTTTTATTTTTCAGGGTACGTATATCCCATTTGTACGAAAGAGCCCCTACGAAAGAGCAACTTCGTCGGCTATAACCCCCTTGTTGCTGGATCGGGAGCATTAAGATATAGTAAGTGATATCAATTTTATAATAAAATTAAATAGTTCCAGTCTTAAATATCTTTCTTATTTTCTTCGTAGGACGACCACGACGTAATGCATTAATGGAAGTACAAATGCCAGTGATTAAGAACGCCGAATGCAAAATAGCTTATTCCAAATTTCCTAATGCACCTGATATCACTGATGGTATAATATGCGCCGAACATGCTCAGGGTGGAGAGGATTCTTGTACGGTAATTAAGTTACAGAGTTACTACAAACTATACGGTATCTGAAGACACGTCGATTCGAATTAACATCAAATCGACGTCTTAAACATTAAAAATAATAGATAAACACAATTTAATAGTTTTGCCCACTTCTCACACCTCGTTATGGTATTTAATCTAATTTCCTCTAATCTTAGTTTTGCTCAAAATACATATAACATGTACGTTATAAATTGGAGTATTTCAATACACAAATCAATAGAAGATTATTACTGTATATAAGTATAATTTCAATACAATTCGATCGATATATTTCAGTATCTTTGATTAAAAATTTAACGATCCTTTCAGGCTGACCGCGGCGGATCACTGCTGATACAACATGAATTAACCTCGTATTTAATAGGTATTGTGTCTTATGCTTATAAGTGCGGCACAGCTGGGTATCCCAGCGTTTACACTAGGGTCACATCGTACCTTGACTTCATTCTCCAAGCGATGCAATAATATGATATTACTGTTCCATAAATATCATTGTGTAAAAAACGTAAAGTTGGATTTTCTTATTGTGGAGATAAGAAACAGCTCAAATTTACATTGTTTTGTACGTTACAAATTATAGGCTTAAAATGTACGAAATGTAACTTTGAAACGACACTAATTTTTTACGCACGATAAACCTCCACGACTTAGGTATGTAAAGATGATAAACGTATATTAATTCTATTAATTTGGTAATAATAAACCAACTTTCTGAGAAGTTCTGTAAATTTCGTTTCTTTTGTATCAAGAGAATAATGGAATATTCCACTTAGATCGTATACTTCTTGTATGTACGTACAAAATTTTCCGGCTAATCTAAAACACTTCATAAGATAGAGAGCTTCTGGAAATTCGGACACAGAGAGTGCATAAAATACAAGATAAGTCTCGTGTCTTTCAAAATTATTTTTTATTCGCTAAAAACGTCCTGTGTACTCATGCAATCACATGCAACCTCGAAACTTCACTTATTTTTTATCACTTTCCAATTCAATACACAGTTTCTGCATTTTTGACTATATGTAAGAGAAATTTCCATTCAGCCAAAGGTGTACTTACAGATTATAGATTCCTATACGACTCTCAGTAAAAATTTATCCGCACTCCAGATAGTTAAAACTTCTGTCGACCGTATTGATCCATCTGCACTCTTCGTATGACGTCAATATCTGTTCAGTGCTGCTGCGCAGGTTTCTTTGTGTTACGTCAATTCGTTTGTGACCGTTGCGCGAGTAATGGCGCTTTGCAATGGTGATTTGCAGGAAAACAGTGCAGGATGCTGTGATTCGTTTCTTGTGGTCGGAGGTTATGTTTGATGCCTATATTTATCAAAGATTTAATGCACATTATGGAGAAAGTGTTTTGTCACGAAGTGTGTTTGAATGGGCACAAAAGTTCAAAGAAGATCGCACAAGTGTTATGAAAAAACAGCTGGACGCCCGTCCACATCCACGATGACAACATTGAACGTGCTCATGAACTTATGCTCTATGGAATAGACGAGTGACAGTGGATAATGTGGCAAATCATTTGCAAATCAGCCACGGCTCTGCTTATGCAATAGTACACGACAGATTTGGATTTTAAAAAGTTTGTGCGAGATGGATGCCGAAAAAGCTGATGAAAAGGTGAAGACGACGATGCATTCGTGGTTCGCAGCTCAGCCCAAAACATTTTTTAATGAGAAAATATAAAGGTCCTTCGGCAAATGGACAAAGTGTATACAGAAATCGAGTGATTATGTCAAAAAATGATGTATGTCTTTTTTGACAATTGCTTAAAATAAATTCTACACCGACAGAGCGGGTAACTTTTTACTCACCCTCGTAAGACACTTAAATTTCCAATCTATTATGATGAATAAAAGAGCTTATACTATTAAATCTAATTGTATTTTGTTGCATGAGAGTACACGTGTATGTGATGTACATTACCTTTATATCCCCTTGAACGCTTCAATATTGCGCATATATACTATATTTTGTACAGCTTCTATAAAATTTCGTATGTTTGTTTAGGCTGTTAATCTAGAGGCTGGAGTACAAAGAAGTGGCACAATGATGTGGGCTGATGACATTTATAATTATCAAGGAATCACCCCTACATTCGCTCAGGTATATATCGTTGACTATAATGTATTTAACATATATGATTGTTAGAATATTAATAATTAATTTTTAATTCTATCAGAATTTTAATGAAACTGTCCCTTGGGAAGGAAGAACTGATACCTTGATATCACGGTTTGTACATCCTATATATACGACAAATTTTAGAACATTATATAACGAAGAACCAGATCGTCGTGGCCATGTGATGTGAATAAAAGGACTTGAATTTGATGATATTTTTATAATGTTAGATAACATAACTAAGTATCTTCACAGTAAGATAGGATGACATGGTTTACATGATCTTAATGTTGTTCACTCGAGTGATGATATTATAAGGAAAAGTGTAATATCACAGGTAGGATGATTCATAATTTAGAACTACTAACTCATGTATGTATTAAAAATTAAAGAAATATATTAAATTTTATAGGATATTTATGTTTAGTAACCAGTAATTCAGAGATTGGTATTCATGGTTACTATAACGAGGCTGTAGAAACGCACCCTTTCTTCTTTGCAAATGGTCCTGTATTTATGTCTAAGCCGAAACTGGAACCTCTGAATAATTTAGATTTATTCTTGTTATTTTCTAAAATACTTATCTACAGTATACCATAAGGAATGATACCGTATCGCACCTAATCAAGTGCCTTAAGAAACATCAACAGGATATCACAGTAATCCCTTATCGACTGATATGTAAGTAAAAGTTATCTGTCATTGTTATACACAATTATGTGTTAGTGTTATACACAGTTATTTATCATTTTCTATTAATTCAGTTGTAGCCACTACAATATCTATGACACTGGTAGTAATTATAAGAACAATAATGATGTTCTATAAGAGGAAATGATGATTAGGAACAAAAACTTACAGGTAAGTCAAAGTATATGTTATTTGCCATTTGAAAAGAAAGTTACTAACTTGGAATTTTTTGATAAATAATAATTGTGCAAAATATATTGGATTTCAAATTTGTCAAAAATTGAAATTTAAGAAGCATTGTAATAATATAACATTAATATTTTGATTTTTCAGGAGATATCATGCGGTGGATGGATAATATGTAAAAAATATTAAGCAGTATATGAATTTTCATATTGCGTAGAGATAACAAAATGAATTTTAAAAAATGTCGACATGGTAATAAGAAATAGCATCATGACAAAGAATATATAAACACAGTTTCATTTTTTATAAATAAAAATTTGTTGTTCCAGATTTTGAAATATAGTGAAACGTTTAATTAGTATCTTAATATCTTTAAATAATTATTATTTTAGAATCAATTGTAATTGTATCATACGTACTTTTGAATTCGTGCAAGAACATATGTTATTTTGAAGTAGTTATTATTAGGAAATTGTTAGACGCGAACAGTATGCGAAAAGTTAGTATGTAGTGTAATAATTATCAATCAAAGCACAAGAATTAAATTCTTTAGGAAAAAATTTCCGGAATTTCTTATTTACATGATTATAAAGAAATCCATAACAAAAAGGAGCTGCTTTCTAATACTTCTCTTCCTTGTAATGCCTACGTTAACAATAACGAGGTTCGACTTTTTGTTTTTAGAGGGATACTGGAAAATTTGAAAGTACAGTACCATTGGGAAGAAAATCACGATATTGAAAACGATATTTGCAAGTAAATTTCCAAAAAATCTGTTTTCAAATCTTCGCTTTCTATTTCACATTAAAAGAAAGGGAGGGCTGCCTTCTTTTTCTGCAAGACAAAACAAACATTCTGAATCTCGTATCAATGAATGATGTCAATAAGTTATTTTTCTTTTCAGATTGAACAATATTCCAGATTTATTCATAATTTCATACTACGCGAAGAATAGACTTTCATAGGTATATAAAGGAAATATTAAGTATAGGAAAACTCTTTTTCGTTGTAGGTGACATATGCTTCACGGTTGAACACATGTATTTTTGAACACATATAAATGAAAAAGTACTCTTATGGAGAAAAAGAATTGATACCTTCGATTGACATTAGATAATGTATATAAACTTATGAACAATCACTATCACTATCAGTTTGTATTTTAGGTGCACACGCAGATTTGTTGGAGTTCTTATAAAATGTACTTCCTGTACGAACGTTTTATTCTTCCAAATTTTACGATACTATGTCTCATATGATAACTATATGGATTAAACGTAATATAAATGATCCGAAAATAGACTCGAACGACATTAATTGTCTTTCTATTTATACCAATATCGAAAATACAAGTAAAGCTGGAGCAATAGTATGCAAGAATGGACTATTTATTATTTTAAACCAAATCATAGCATATTCAGAATGCACAGTATTATCATGAAACGACGAGTTTTATGTTAATTCCGACCGATTACAATACCTTTCTTTCGTTTACAAGGAACGACGAGACTGGCAGTTGCGTGATTTCCAATGCAAAAGCCGCGATATCTGCACGATAACCTAACCTCAACCGATTTTGTTGTACTATTCTTACGTGGACTTCGTTTGTACCACTTTCGTAACAAAAATAGAATACGTAGAACACAGCATTCCGTTATGCGATATTGTCGATTCCTAACATCCGAAAAATCAGAGATAATTTTTTCCCTACAGTTGTACATTTGTGTGAAAAATTACGAACGTAAAGTTGTTTGGTGCATGCACAGTCCTCCCCTCCGCTGCATTTGCGTGGACATGCTAGAAAGATTCACTTTTCCACGGTGAAACTGTATGTATTATAATTTCATTTTTACAAAGGTCGAACATCCTACTATGCATAAATTTAATATTAATATAAGCAGGTTTCGTGTTAAGTATTACATCTGACGTATAAGCACACGTGTGTACGAGCCTTGGTTTTAAATGTCTTATAGTAGACACCGAAAAGATTATTCAGTTGGATATCTGACTCAACATCAATATTTTACTAGGAGATAACATGTTAAGAACACGTTGGTGGATGGCATGGGAGATGATGAATGAAGACATACTTCTGTGAGATACATAAAATAGTAGTCAGAACGTATTTTGGCGCTTGGGGACAGCAACAGCTTTTTTTTTGTTTTTATTTATTTGTTGAAATTACAATCAATTCTCGCGTTGAGAATTTTCAGTAATTTTTCCGGCGTGGCGCAGTGACATGGCTGTTTATTTACAATAAGTTAATACTTATTATAGATAGGTATAATTTATAAGTATTATAAGTAAGTGCATATGCTTAATTTGGATAATTAAATGAATCTAACGTTTAGGTCTAGCGAGTAGTGCCTCTTCAGCCTGCGAATCTGGTCCGTCGTATCGAGTAGTCCAGTGATTAGGGGGTTTCGGTGTTTCTTGACTCTTTTGCTATATCTGTCGCTATATTTTGCTATTTCCTCTTTGACTGTAGGTATCTTGAGGTCGCGATGGATGGTTTCGTTGGTAACATACCAAGGTGCGTCTATTAAGGCTCTTAGCGCTTTCGATTGGAATCGTTGTAGTATTTCGATGTTGGAGTTACTTGGACAGCAACAGCTGGTGATACTGTCATACACCTCCATTTATAAACTTTCGAAAATCGATGTGACCTTCAAACTTTAGTGTATTCTGTTTCACAGCACAAAATGTTTCCGAAACGTAAGTTTATTGTTACAATAAACTTGACTAGTGGCTCTGAAATACTATCCTTGAAAAAACAATGGGGAAATTGGAGCAAAAAAAAAGAAGGAAATAAACAAAGACCTTGTTGGTTCGTAAAAATAAAATATGCTACAGGAAAAATTTTTTCCAACGGATTGAGATGCGACAAGCTTTAAAAGCTATGACGCGAATCGAGCGTTTGTCTACAAGAGCGCATTTTCGGTGGATATATATGTCGGAATGACATTGGGGATAGGGTTGTCGGTGTTTGAGGAGTCTTCATTGAAGGTAGCCATCGTTGCGGTGTAACGAAGATACGATTTATTGACACAGGTATGAATAACACAGGTTTTGACAATCTACCACGGCGGTGAGACGTCCGCGACACTAGTGACAGTGGTCTCCGGTTCAATAACGAATCCGCGGCCAACGGGATGACAGATGGGCGTTCTCGCTGAATCTAAGTCTGACTCGTAAAAATAATTGCTGAGCGTAAAGACGTTACTCTTTGGTCGACGGGAGTGCGTAAAAGAATGCCCGTCCCGTCCCGACGATGTCACAGAGGAAAACTATAATGGGGTGTGTCTAAGGACACGAGATCATCGGATTCGTCGAGGAAAGCCTTCGTTTAGGAAGTAAGGGAAATTGACGTTGCTGCTAATTGGTCAATCTCCATATCGGTGGTTAGAAAAAGATGTTAGCCGCCCTCGAGGGAAAGTTGCTAGCGGGAGACGCCGCTCGTTGAAAAATATGTCTCCCCTATCTTCCCGTAGTTGGGACAAAGACTGTTTGTCTGTTTGAAGGACTTTAGTTAACTAAACCTTAAGATTTATAACGGGCCCTCCAGCTAGCCGAACATGTACTGCGGAGACGCATCGACATCTGGCAATCATCTTACTCGAAGAATAGGGTCTGCGTGTGGCGAGCCACGGGACAGAAACCGTTGGAATGTTTACTGTCGCGTGTCGCCACGAATATTTCTTTTAAGGAGAGCTATAGAATTACTCCATACCTTTGTTAGGCAAAGCGTTTATCCCTTGACCGCGGCTACGTTGGGCGACAGACTGTCACCTCGAGCCAAAGCTCACCGTCACTAATCTAGAACAATTACAATCGGATTGAATAACTACAATTGTTCAATTACAGCTATAGTAGACTCTAGGTTAGAATGTTGCGGGATTATCTAAAATTCCAAAGGCTCCGGTGTTCTTTCATCTCCGACATATAATTATATAATGACTCATTGAAAACCAGCTTTCATTTTTTGTTGATAGTATGGTAAGAAAATGTGAAGTTCGAACGCTTGTAACGATTGCCTGAGTTGCGTCATCCTTGGTTTTAGGAAAAGATAGGGAAGTCACTGAAGGGTGTCGCGGCTTCGATGTCTTTCGTAGCTGCGACGCGGAGGCCTCTCGGTTGTTCTTTGAACAATCGTCAACGTGGACGAACGTCAAAGCGAAACCACGCGAATTCGGCATTTCCGATAATACGGAACTCTGTAAACGCGACTGCGTTGAATTCGTTCGATTAATTCCTAGCAGTATCTATAAACAGTGAACTTAAGGCCCCATACACAACTGCATACGCTAGGTTGTAAGAAATAATAGCTATATAAGTATGTAGCGGCGCATGAGTTAGAGAACGATGCAAATCGAGAGCGACTCATATTATTGTTTTGCCTCGTGACACTTACACAGTCTTGACGTACATGTAACGTCAACAAATATCTCCAACAGACTCAGGAAACCTGAACAGCCTTGCACACGACACCGACTCCCAAAACAAAGGAATATGAATTCGGCACATAGGCATAAGATAAACGAACATCTAGAAGGGCTGTGTCTTGATCGAGTCTTTCAGTCTTTCGGTAACGGTCAAATCGCACACTTGTAATCCTATTATAAAATAAAGGTACCTCGAACTCTGGTTCAAGAACCCAACATTTTTTTATTATTATTTTCCCATTATTTTTACGTGACATTTTGGCGATCCTGCCAGGATCCATTCGCTTCAGTGTAAACGAAGTTACGATTTCGGTCTACGGACATTATTGAAGATCGAAGGATTCGAACTACTTGTGTTATGAACTTTGCTGTCAATAATTTACCACGGTGGACCAAATTAACGGGGCCACTGTCAGCATAGAACAAATCAACAGAACGAGTTTGACACTCAAACGCATTTGAACGCGCCACAGAGGAAAACACCGCAAGGGAACCTCATTCTACGAACTTACGTATCAAGGTGAGAAAAGTCGGAATTCTTTTAAACAATATAGAACGCGAAAAGTTAGTTTCTCTAGTAACTCTAGCGAAGAGACAATATGAACAAGAAAGACACAAAAGCCGAGACAAGTTTACCCTCTACAAGTGGAGTTCAAAATAAAACGGGAACACTCGATTCCTCTACCAGAGCAATTTTAGACTTAATACAGAGACAGAACGAAGAATTTCGACAACAATTTAACGAAATAAAGAATGCTTTAAAATTAGCGAACGAAGAAAATAGAAAACGCGCTAACGAAATGGAAATATTAAGTAGAAACCTCTCTCGTGTTAAACTACCACAAATAAACGTAAAATCAACTGAATTCGGTTCTATGATGACTGACGATGACGATAATATATCAGTATTAAAACACGATACTAATCCACCTCCACCTATGCCACAAAAGCCACCAACATATGTCCAACCATCCAATTCAACAGCTGGAAACTCTGGAAATCTAAAAGCTGTTTAGTATCTCCGATACTAAACGGAGAAAACGATATAAGTGTAGAAGATTTTATTCGTGAAATAAAAGAAATGAGAATGATGTGTAGCGAACAAACGTTATTATTAAAAATGATCAAAATAGAGAAAATTGTAGGAAAAGCCGCAATGACAATCCGCAATATCCATATTAACGAATTCGAAACTCTGTACGAAGGATTAAGACGTAACGTAGCTACTCAAGCATCAGTAAGAGAACACCAAGATCAGTTAAGAGTGATAAAGCAAGGAATAACCGAAAGCGTGCAAAATTATAACATTAGATTTCGACGTGTTTTCAACAAACTTCAATACAGCATTACCAATGAATATAAAGACGAACTAACTCGATGAGCGATGAACGATCGACTATACATGGTTTCTGTGATTGACTATGTAAGAGGCCTTCGTTCAGAAATAGGACACGTGCTATTGGCTAATCCCCCCCCCCCAAACATCATCGATGCAGAAAAAAAGGCAATGGACGTGGAAAAATACTTTCGCGAAGACAACGCTCGCAGACGGATGACACGACAAACAACCACTCCACCATCTTATCGTAACCAGACGTCTCGTCCAGTAGGTAACCGCTTCACGATTACAAGTAACATGAATAACAAAACTCCACCCACACAAAACATTCTACCAAGAATGAATAATTTTACAAAGCTTGAAAATCGACCATTAAACGAAAGGCCACAAACGAAATGTTTCAAATGCGATCGATTGGGACACCTTGCCAATCAATGCCAAAATTTTCGAATACCGCCTCAAACAAAAGCCCCTCCAGGAATAAACCACATTCAAGAACAATCAGAATTAACAATGCTACCTCAGGAAGATTATCCACAATACGACTACAATTACCAGGACGACGAGGATTGCGATTTTTCGTTGACTCGGGAGCAGGAATCAACTTGCTTAAACGAGGATGCTACCCAGGAAGGACAATAATACCAGACACATAGAAATTCTCCATGGAACATTCCAAATACGAATCCAATTCCAAAATTAAACTAAATTTATTCAACAAAGAGATAGAATTTTCCTTAGTAGATGATAATTTCCCTATCATAGAAGACGGCATATTAGGCTTACCCGGTTTAAATCAATATCGATTCGAACTCTCCAATAAAACATTAAAATTAGATAATAATACTCTTCTGCTGCAGCAAGAACCACCCCTCGCATCGGGAGAAATCGTTCAAAAAATTGTATACTTCGACGGAAAGCCAACGCCAGTATGCTTTATCAATGGTGGTAAGTTTTCAGTCCAAATTTCTAACATTATTGAAAATATAAACACTGTAGATCAAATCTAAAAATTCAAATCTTTGATTCGACTATCGCACATAGAAAAACCTCTTAGAGAACCTATGTAGTATTTTCGTCTGTACCTACTTAAATTATATTTATCTTATTTTCCTTTAAGCATTCGTGAACGTAGTGGTAATGAACTTCAATGTGTTTAGAATTTTTTGTGAAATTTCCGTACTTTGCTATACTTATCACTCCAGAGTTATCGTCATAAATTTTTACAGGGTTATTGTCTAGATTTACATTGAAGACCTTCATAATTTCTCTAATAGACATTAATTCACTCACCGCTTCCGATAGAGCTACATACTCTGCATACGTCCAGGCTTTTGTCACACACCTTTGTTTTTTAGATTTCCAACCGA